>NC_041384.1:441642105-441704063 GCF_002162155.2 Triticum dicoccoides
CTTCACTAGGGCGCGGCGACAAGACGATCCGCTACCGCCTTCGAAGCGGGCGCGGCGGTGTGGCAGCTGGTCATAGCCGCCACTGCTGGAGCTATCGCCGAAGGAGGAGCCGCCATGGCTGGACGAGCCGCGGCCAGCACCGATGACGAGGCCACATTCATCCTTGTCACGACCGTCGCCAAGGCCGAGCACCTCGTCGCCGTCGTTGTCCTCGGGGCAGCACCCAACGAGGCGACCATCTTCCCTAAATACCCGCACGTAGAGGGTCGCGTCACCGTCATACTTGAAGTGGAGGGTACACCGCCTGACCAGGCCGCATACGCAGGCAAACATCTGCCAGCCGCGGGCCAGGGCTGCGTTGCCTGCGACGGAGACTTCCACCGCGACCCACGAAGCCCTGCTGCAGCAGCCGTCGGCCTACAGCCAGAGACTGCCTGGACCTGCGGCCGGCAGTTCGCCGGCAAAGAACTGCGGGAGCTGAAGCCAGGTGCCAGCCGAGTTCTCCGGCCACACGATGAACTCCGACATCACCTCCGCCGAGTGGAAGCGTGGCCGAGGAGACCGCGCAACCATGGCGCGCCTCACTTCATCGATGGGACTACCACGACCTGGGCAACTCCCACCACGCGAGGAGGCTTCGCCACAGCTGTGAGGGGCCACGGTAGGGGTCGCGGCATGCTTACACGGGCGACCACGCCCCCTCTTGGGTGGCGGCAAGCCGGGCCCCTCATGACGGGCCTTGCCCTTATCTGCGGCCGAGAACCTCTTCACCGGCCCCTCCTGGTGGGACTTCCCCTTTTCTATGGCTGAGAACCTCTTCGCCGGCGCCATAGGTGTCGCTGCTAGTAGTGAAGCAAGGGAGAAGAAGCAGGAGAAGCGAAGGAAGAGATGGGAGATGGGGGCTCCGCCCCCTTCCCATTTATAGCCAGGGGAGGCCAACCGCCGGCGTCCATGATCTAAGGTAATAATGACCTTTTTTAGCATGCAACAAGGAATCATCAAGTCGGGCAGTTGCCGAGGCAGCATGGGGAACCGGAGACGACCACATCCCATCAACCGCCACGCGTCAACTGAGACTGCAGGCTGTTGGGGCCCGTGGCGCTCCGCACTGGCCCCTTGGCTTCGCCTCGAAGCCAAGTCCGAGCGCACCTTGGGCCCGAGGGCTACTGTCGGTGTCCTGGGAACGGGGGTCCCCAGACTTGCCTGCCTGCAGCCCACGGCGTGGCTCCACTAGCGGCACCGTACGGCCCATCTTCAGTAGCGAACACTCAAGATCCTCGCGAGGGGCCAAGCCCCGTGAGGCGAACGACGCAAGACCTCCTCGGGGGCGGCCTCACCAGGCTGGCTCGCGAGCGGTGAAGAGATCAAGGCTGGCGGCACCTCGTGAGGTCCCTGTGACATAAGCCATGACGACCAAGGCCAGGCGGACACCAGGCGGGCGCCAACGCGCGCAGTGTCCTCGTTTCCTCTTTAGTGCTAAAAGGGGCATGCACAGGCGAGGAGTCCCGAGACATCAGGCAAAGGTTTCCATATCGGTGCAACAAGACCAAGACTAGTAGGATGGCAGGACGGAGGTCATTGTGGAGCCCAGGACGGTGTCACCACCAAAGCCTTTGGCAGGCGAAGACCACCTTTTGTCAGAATAACTTGTACTAGTTGTCTCCCTTCGAATTTGGCCGTTGTTGGATCCCTTCCCTCCTACATTTGGGAAGAGTACCAGGGCCTCTATAAATAGGACTAGCCACCACCATAGCAAGGGGAGAACACATTCAGACCATCCCAAAACACACTAGCTCATCGAGCTCAAGAACACCTCTCCTCAGGAGGCTGTTCTTCCCTTGTACTCGTTCATCCTCAGCCCAACAGGCAATCCACCACACCACACTGGAGTAGGGTATTACACCACAATGGTGGCCCGAACCAGTATAAACCTGCTACCTCTTGAGCACTGTGTTGGTTTTCCCTTGAAGAGGAAAGGGTGATGCAGCAAAATAGCGTAAGTATTTCCCTCAGTTTTTTAGAACCAAGGTATCAATCCAGTAGGAGGCCACACGCAAGTCCCTCGTACCTACACAAACAAATAAGAACCTCGCAACCAAGGCGATAAAGGGGTTGTCAATCCCTTCACGGTCACTTACAAGAGTGAGATCTGATAGAGATAATAATGATAAGATAAATATTTTTGGTATTTTTATGATATAGATTGAAATTAAAGATTGCAAAGTAAAATAGATTGGAAACTTATATGATGGAAAATAGACCCGGGGGCCATAGGTTTCACTAGTGGCTTCTCTCAAGATAGCATAAGTATTACGGTGGGTGAACAAATTACTGTCGAGCAATTGATAGAAAAGCGAATAATTATGAGAATATCTAGGCATGATCATGAATATAGGCATCACGTCCGTGACAAGTAGACCGACTCTTGCCTGCATCTACTACTATTACTCCACACATCGACCGCTATCCAGCATGCATCTAGAGTATTAAGTTCATAAGAACAGAGTAACGCATTAGGTAAGATGACATGATGTAGAGGGATAAACTCAAGCAATATGATATAAACCCCATCTTTTTATCCTCGATGGCAACAATACAATATGTGTCGTTTCCCTTTCTGTCACTGGGATCGAGCACCATGAGATTGAACCCAAAGCTAAGAACTTCTCCCATTGCAAGAAAGATCAATCTAGTAGGCCAAACCAAACAGAGAATTCGAAGAGACTTGCAAAGATAACCAATCATGCATAAAAGATTTCAGAGAAGAATCAAATATTGTTCATAGATAGACTTGATCATAAACCCACAATTCATCGGATCTCGACAAACACACCGCAAAAAGAGTTACATCGAATAGATCTCCAAGAAGATCAAGGAGAACTTTGTATTGAGATTCAAAGAGAGAGAAGATGCCATCTAGCTAATAACTATGGACCCAAAGGTCTGAAGTAAACTACTCACACATCATCGGAGGGGGCATGGATTTGATGTAGAGGCACTCCATGATCGATGCCCCCTCCGGCGGAGCTCCGGAAAAGGCCCCAAGATGGGATCTCTTGGGTACAGAAGGTTGCGGCGGTGGAAATAGGGTTTCATGGTGCTCCTGGATGTTTTAGGGGTATGTGAACATTAGGAAGAAGAAGTAGGTTGGTTGAGCCACGGGGCGGAGGGTGCGCCCAGGGGGTAGGCACGCCCCTTGCCTCGTGGACACCTCGTCCATTTCTTGACGTCCACTCCAAGTCCTCTGGATCACGTTTGTTCCAAAAATCACGCTCCCGAAGGTTTCATCCCGTTTGGACTCGGTTTGATATTCCTTTTCTGCGGAACACTGAAATAGGCAAAAAAACAACAATTTGCACTGGGCCTTGGGTTAATAGGTTAGTCCCAAAAATAATATAAAAGCGTAAAATAAAGCCCATTAACATCCAAAACAGATAATATAATAGCATGGAACAATAAAAAATTATAGATACATTGGAGACGTATCAAAACCCTGTGTCCCTTGTTCTCTGAGTTCGACGTGCTAAGCCTTGAGATTGCGATGAGAGCGTGAGCTAGGGGGAAGGAGAGATCTTCGTGCGCACCCCAGAGTTCAAACCTCAAGGGTTTTGCCAGAACCCGAAATCCGACACGTAGGATGCTCCGCATCATCTCCCCTCCCTTGGGAAAGATCCGACCTCGGATCGAAATCTTCATCACCATGGTAGGGAGAGAGCTCTTTGACATTGAAGATGTTGCTCACGAAGTACTTGTCTCATGGAATGTCGATCTTGTAGGCGTTGTTGTTGTAGCGTTCAAGCACCTTGAAGGGTCCATCCGCTCATGGTAGAAGTTTGGACTTGCGTTCGTTTGGGAAGCGGTCCTTGTGAATGTGTAGCCACACAAGATCTCCAATGTTGAATACCATGGGGTGCTTGTTGAGGTTGAGCTTGGTCACGAGTCATTGTACTTGGCGCTCAACTGTGTGCCTTGTATCTTCATGCATCTTCTTGAGATAGTTGACTCGGGCACTTGCGTCCATGTTTGTGCGCAATTGTAGTGGTAGGGAAAAATGTCCAAAGGGGACAACAGGTTGAAACCGTAGATGACCTCGAAGGGGGACTTGCCGGTAGTTGAATGTCTTGCTCGGTTGTAGGCGTACTCGGCGATGGGTAGACACTCCTCCCACTCCTTGATGTTCTTCTTGATCAACACGCGAAGTAGAGTGGAGAGTGTGCGGTTGGTCACCTCCGTTTGGCCATCGGTTTGTGGATGGTATGCCGTGGAGAAAAGTAGCTTGATTCCAAGCTTGGTGCATAAGGTTTTCCAAAAGTAACTCAAGAACTTGATGTCGCGGTCCGAGACAATCGTCTTTGGTACTCCATGTAGGCGCAATATTTCCCTATGTGAAGCATCGTCTATCTTGTTGCAAGGAATGAAATTAGCCGTCTTACATAATCGGTCCACAACAACAAACACGGAATCCTTCCCATTTCTAGTTCTAGGCAAACCAAGCACAAAATCCATGCTAATATCTTCCCATGGGTGGTACGGAATTGGAAGAGGCATATATAGACCATGGGATTGAGCTTTAGACTTAGCTTTGCGACATGTAGAACATTGGTTGGTGGAGCGGAAGACGTCGCGTACCATCTTGGGCCAAACATAGTTCTTGGAGAGCATAGCAAATATCTTGTCGCGTCCAAAGTGTCCCATTAGTCCCCCTCCATGAGATTCTTGCAAAAGCAACAAACAAAGAGAAGACTCGGGAATGCATAGTTTGTTAGCTCTCATAAGATACTCATCTTTGATGTAGCGTTCCCAAGATGTATGCATAAAACATTTGGCATATGGAATAGAAAAAGTAGGATCATGCGCATACAAGTCTTTTATGTGATCAAAGCCAATGACATTCAATTCAAGTTTGGTGACAAGCATGCATATGCGGGAAAGAGCGTCCGCCACAACATTCTCCTTACCTTTAATGTACTTGATGACATAAGGAAATGACTCAATGAACTCACTCCATTTAGCATGACGCTTGTTCAATTTAGTTTTACCCTTAAGGTATTTGAGCGTTTCATGGTCGGTATGGATGAAAAATTCATGAGGGCGATGATAATGTTCCATTCATGAAAAACTCGTACTAAAGCATATAGCTCTTTGTCATAGATGGGGTAATTGAGTTGCGCTCCGGAAAGTTTCTCGCTAAAGTAAGCTATGGGGCGCTTCTCTTGTGTTAACACACCTCCTATGCCATTACCACTAGCATCGCAATGAATTTCAAAGGGTTTGTCAAAGTTTGGTAATGCAAGCACGGGAGCATGAGTAAGCAAATTCTTAAGCTCATTAAATGTGCTATCTTGAGATGGTCCCCAAACAAAGGGTGCATTCTTCTTACTAAAAGCATGTAAAGGAGAAGCAGTGGTGCTAAAATTGCAGACTAAGGCATAGCCTAGTGGTGGGAAGGGGTTGATGCCTTCCCACCCACCCAGGTTCAAGGCATGTTACTTGCAATTTGGGTTTGTTGCACCAATTATACTGTAGGGGCCTCCCTTACAGTCTTTCTGTCAAAAAATGGTGATAAAATCCTTCACAATCCACGGTATAAATCGGCTAAACTAAGGAAGCTATGCACTTGTTGCAAGTTGGTTGGTTGGGGCCAAGTTTTAATAGCATTAATCTTAGATTCATCTACATGAACACCCTTAGAAGATACAACGAAACCCAAGAAAACAAGCTTATCAACACCAAAAAGGCATTTGTCCATATTAGCATAAAGGTGCTCTTTTCTAAGAGTTTGTAGCACGGTTCGAAGGTGGGTGACATGGTATTTTAGAGATTTGCTAAAGATAAGAATATCGTCAAAGTAGGCCACAACAAATACATCACTATAGGGTCGAAAAACAAAATGCATGAGTCGCATGAAAGTACCGGGTGCTTCGGATAAACCCATTGGCATAACGAGTCATTCATATAAGCCAAATTTGGTCTTAAATGTGGATTTCCATTCATCACCTTCTTGGATGCGTATTTGATAGTAGCCACTTTTAAGATCAATTTTAGAGAAAATGGTGGCTCCGCTAAGTTCATCAAGCATGTCATCTAGGCGTGGAATGGGGTAACGATAACACACGGTAATAGCATTGATAGGACGACAATCGGAACACATGCGATATGTACCATCTTTCTTGGGAACAAGGATTACTGGTACGGCACAAGGGCTTAAGCTTTCGCGTACATGGTGTTGTTGATGAGTTGTTGTACTTGCCGTTGGATCTCCTTAGTTTCCTCGGGGTTGACGTGGTAGGGAGCCTTGTTAGCAAGGGGTGCTCCTAGGATGAGGTCGATTCGGTGCTCGATGCCTCATAGTGGAGGTAGACCCGGAGGTAGCTCGTCGGGGAAAACGTCTTTGAATTCCTGCAGTAGAGAAGATAACACTAAAGGAAGATTGTGAGAGGTGTTAGCTTTTGGTGCCTCGTCCATGCACAAAAGGACATAGTGCATGACACTTGATGGGTTTGCACACACTTCTCTCATCTCACTTTTGGTGGCAAAGAGGACTAGGTTTTTCTTGTCGCTCATCATGGAGGCACTCAATTTGGGCTTGTGGCGCTCACTCTCTTTTTGGTGGTTCGCTCTCTCACTATTCTCTCCATGATGGGTGGTTTGCTTGTTGACGGTCACTTGGCTTGGTGACATAGGTCGAAGTACATACTCCTTTCCTTTCATCTTGAAGATATAGTGATTCGTTCGGCCGTTGTGGATGACACCTCGATCGAATTGCCATGGTCACCCAAGAAGAAGGTGGCAAACGGACATTGGAACGAAATCACACTCCAAAGTGTCTTCGTAAGCTCCGATCTTGAAGGAAACTTGTACTCTATGCCTGACTTGGATAGTGCCGGAGTCGCTTAGCCATTGAACTTTGTAGGGATATGGGGGCTTCATCTTGGCCAATTGGAGCTTGTAGCATAGTTCTTCACTTGCCAAGTTATGACAACTCCCTCCATCGATGATGACCTTGACGGACCTTCCATTGATGTCGGCCTTGGTATGAAAGATATGACATCTTTGGTCTTCTTCTTGTTGATGTTGAAGAGTCAAGACCTTGGAGACAACGAGAGCGAGGCTTGAATGTTTGTCACAAAAGACTTGATCCTCTTCATCTTCGTTCACTTGCCGGTGCATGGCCACTTGCTCAAGTGCGTCCATTTCTCCTTCACTCATGGAGTCATATGTACCATCGTCGTTGAAGATCATGGCGCGTTGTTGGTACACTCAAAGTACTTGTGGCCTCGGCCTCCGCATGTGAAGAATTTGAAGGAACTTGTCTTGATGGTCTCATGGTTGGGGTATAGGATGATGAAGCTATTGGCTTGAAGTTGCTTGTTGTAGGAGGACGACTTGAAGTTGTCGAAGTTTTCTTGTAACTTGACTTGTCGCCGTTGCTTGTAGATGGCTTGGTTGAGGTAGAAGGTGTTTGAGTCATTGAATCTTGGGTGTTGGAGAAGCCATAGGACTTGGATGAGAACTTGGCATACTTGAAGTCATCTTGCACTTGACGTTCTGCCTTGGTAGATTGATGCACTAGCTCGATGAGGTTCGAGTATGGTTGGAAGTCGGCGATCTTCTTGATAGGATGATTGAGTCCATTAAAGAAACATGCCATAGTTTGCTCATCATCTTCCGTGACATTAGCTCGTATCATGGCAATCTCCATTTCCTTGTAGTATTCTTCAACGCTCTTGGTTCCTTGCTTGAGGAGTTGGAGTTTCTTGAAGAGATCGCGGTTGTAGTAGGTTGGCACAAAGCGTGCTCTCATGACATCCTTCATTTGCTCCCATGTTGTGATGGGTGGTTCACCTCTTGCCTCTCGGGGCTCAATGACTTGTTCCCACCAAATGAGGACGTAATCTTGGAACTCAAGGGATGCCATCGCGATCTTCTTCTCTTCCTCATAGTTGTGCAAGCGAAAGATTTTGTCAACCTTCAATGCCCATGAAAGGTACTCTTCGGGATCATTGCTTCCATTGAACTTGGGCATGGTGAACTTTAGTTTGCCGTATCGTTGCTCTTCATTGTGTTGGGGTCGAGGGTGATGACGTCCTTGACGAGGAGGGTTGTCTCCCTAAACTTGCTCTTGTCTTGGAGGATCTCCATTGTCTTCTTGCTCTTAGTGAACTTGGGGTTCTTGGCGAGGAGGTTGTGGAACTTGACGATGCACTCGAGCTTGATAGTTCCTCTCTTTAATTTCTTTGCAAAGCGCTTCTTGTTGCTCATGAGCTTGCCGGTTGCGCATGGCTACGGCTCGACTTGAATCTCGGAGGGCACATTGCACCTCAAGTGCTTGAGCTTCTCGCAATAGTTGTTCTTGATGTTGTGCCTCGACATCTTGGTGTAGGTGCGCTCGCTCTTCCTCTTATTGTTGGCGTTGGTGTTGCCGTTCTCGTGCTTGCGCAAAAGTAGCTTGGATTTGACGGTGTCATTGCTCTTGAGAGTCGTTGTTGGAGGAATGCGGTTTGCTTGACGGTCTTGGCGCGCAGCACATCAAAGAGTATTTGATGTCGGTGTACTTGACGTGGCGATGGTGTCGTCGGAGTGTCAACTCGAGCGGCTCCTTCTTGAGTAGGACGACGAGGTAGAAGAGCGGTTGGCCATCATTGTTTGAATATCCTCCTGGAGAGATGCCATGGATGTGTCGAAGTAGTCTCTTGTACGTTGCTCGGTGAGTCACAGTGTGACGCCCCCGATTTAATCGTACACTAATCATGCACGCAAATGTGTACGATCAAGATCAGGGACTCACGGGAAGATATCACAACACAACTCTACAAATAAAATAAGTCATACAAGCATCATAATACAAGCCAGGGGCCTCGAGGGCTCGAATACAAGTGCTCGATCACAGACGAGTCAGCGGAAGCAACAATATCTGAGTACAGACATAAGTTAAACAAGTTTGCCTTAAGAAGGCTAGCACAAACTGGGATACAGATCGAAAGAAGTGTAGGCCTCCTGCCTGGGATCCTCCTAAACTACTCATGGTCGTCGTCAGCGGGCTGCACGTAGTAGTAGGCACCTCCGGTGTAGTAGGGGTCGTCGTCGACGGTGGCGTCTGGCTCCTGGGCTCCAGCATCTGGTTGCGACAACCAGAAAGAAAAGAAAGGGGGAAAAGGGGGGAGAAAGCAACCGTGAGTACTCATCCAAAGTACTCGCAAGCAAGGAGCTACACTACATATGCATGGGTATATGTGTAAAGGGCCATATCGGTGGACTGAACTGCAGAATGCCAGAATAAGAGGGGGATAGCTAATCCTGTCGAAGACTACGCTTCTGGCAGCCTCCGTCTTGCAGCATGTAGAAGAGAGTAGATTGAAGTCCTCCAAGTAGCATCTCCAAGTAGCATCTCCAAGTAGCATCTCCAAGTAGCAACTCCAAGTAGCATCGCATAGCATAATCCTACCCGGCGATCCTCCCCTCGTCGCCCTGTAGAAAAGCGATCACCGGGTTGTCTGTGGAACTTGGAAGGGTGTGTTTTATTAAGTATCCGGTTCTAGTTGTCATAAGGTCAAGGTACAACTCCAAGTCGTCCTGTTACCGAAGATCACGGCTATTCGAATAGATTAACTTCCCTGCAGGGGTGCACCAACTTACCCAGCACGCTCGATCCCATTTGGCCGGACACACTTTCCTGGGTCATGCCCGGCCGCGGAAGATCAACACGTCGCAGCCCCACCTAGGCACAACAGAGAGGCCAGCACGCCGGTCTAAACCTAAGCGCGCAGGGGTCTGGGCCCATCGCCCTGAGCACACCTGCATGTTGTGTGGGCGGCCGAAAGCAGACCTAGCCTAGTGGCGTTCCAGTCCAATTCGGCGCGCGCCGCTCCGTCGCTGACGTCTGAAGTGCTTCGGCTGATACCACGACGTCGGGAGACCCATAACTACTCCCGCGTAGATGGTTAGTGCGTATAAGCTCGTAGCCAACTCAGATCAAATACCAAGATCTTGTTAAGCGTGTTAAGTATCCGCGAACGCCGAACAGGGCCAGGCCCACCTCTCTCCTAGGTGGTCTCAACCTGCCCTGTCGCTCCGCCTCAAAGATCCACTCGCGGGTGCTCCACCAGCCGACCCGACTTTAGCCTCCACATGTATCATGTATAAAGTATAGTATATACCCGTGATCACCTCCCGAGTGATCACGGCCCGATAGTATAGCACGGCAGACGGACAAGAATGTAGGGCCACAGATGGAATACTAGCACCCTATACTAAGCATATAGGATTGCAGGTAAAGGTAACAACAGTAGTAGCAAGGACAGGCTATGCAGCAGTATAGGATTAACTGAAAGCAGTAACATACTACACTACTCTAATGCAAGCAGTATAGAGAAGAGTAGGCGATATCTGGTGATCAAAGGGGGGGGCTTGCCTGGTTGCTCTGGCTAGAGAGAGGGGTCGTCGGTGACGTAGTTGATCACAGTGGCATCAGCGGCAGTCTCAGAGTCTACTGGAGAGAAGAGGGGGGAAGAAACAGTAAATACATAGCAAGCAAGAGCATAACAGGACAACAAACAGAGCTAGACGTGTTCTAACGCGATGCTACACGTTACCGGCGAAGGGGGATAACATCCGGGAATGTTTCCCCAGGTTTAGCATTTTCGGACAGACGAATCGGAGGGGAAAAGTTCCATGTTCGCTATGCTAGGAGTGTGTGGCGGACGAACGGAGGGTGTAGCCGGATTCGTCTCGTCGTTCTGAGCAACTTTCATGTACAAACTTTTTCCATCCGAGCCACGGTTTATTTTATATGATTTTCTAAAGTTTTAAATTATTTTTAGAATTTATTCAATTAATTTAATTCGACATTATTCAGAACAGTGCATGCTGACATCAGCATGACAACAGCATGACATCAGCGGTCAACTATGACTGTTGACCGGTCAAACTGACAGGTGGGGCCCGTTCGTCATTGTCTTAGACTAACTGAGCAAGTTTAATTAGTTTAATTAAGTCATTAGGTTAATTTAACCGGTTTAATTAAGTTAATTAATTATCTAATTAATTAATTAATATTTTTCTAATTCTTTTTTTAATGGGGGCATGGGGCCCAGTTGTCAATGGCAGAGGGGGTTAAACGGGTGGGCTATCGGGTGTGGGTGCACAGGCGCCTGGACCCGGGGACGCGGGGGCGCGAGCGCCCGGACTGGGCGCGGCCAGTCAGTGCCACGGTGAGGGGAGGACGCCGGCGCGGCACCGGCGTGGCAGCGGCGAGGCCACGGCGGGGCAACAGGCACTAGGTGAGGCCGTGGCCGGAGAGAGCAGCAGCAAGGGAGCTGGGGCGCGGGAGCGAGACGGCGCGAGGGGCCGAGCAGGGTCACGGCGGCAACGGCGTTCGGCCGGCCAGCCGCGGTAGGCGCAGGCGGGCACCGTAGCTGGGAAGGCCGGTGCGTGCGGTGATGGGCACGACTTTAGGCAGGGCGAACGCGAGCAACGACGGGAGGAGGGCAAAGCCCTGGTGCGTCCGGGAAGGGCGCAGACAGCGCCGGCGAGGACGCCACGGGCGCGGGGTCAGAGAGGGGAGAGAGAGAAGGAGGGGGTTTCCTCACCCCACATTGCAGGGGAACAAGCGGCGAGGCTCGATGTGGTTCGGCGGGGAGGAGGACGGGGACGGTTCGGCGACGTAGGGGACGCAGGCCGGCGGGGAGGAGGACGGGGACGCGTCGATGACGGAGAGGCGAGCAGCGTGGTTCCGGCGACGGGATCCGGGGAGGCACGGCGTCGGGCGTGCGGTGAGGGGCGCCGTTGCCCTGGGTCGCTGGTCGGGGAGGAGGTGAGGACGGGCGGCGTCGGTGTGGCGGCGGGGCAGCACCGGGGCGTCGAGCCCGAGCCCGATTGGATCGGGGGAGAGGCGAGTCAGCGAGCGAGAGAGGTGGGGAGGTCGCGCGCGGGGCTCTCCCCTGGCGGCGCTGGAGGAGAGGGTGGAGATCGTGGGAAGTGGGGGGGTGTGCGGTCGGGTTGGTTAGGGTTTCGGTGCCCGGGGGGATAAGGCAGTGCGGGGGCGGCTGGGCCGGCCCGTTCGGGCGGCAGAGGCCAGCTGGGCCACTTGGCCCAGCGGGGTAGGGGGTTTCTGTTGTTTTATTTTTACTTTTTTATTTATTCTACCTTTTCTGTTTTATTTCATTTTAAATCATTTAGGCATTTTATAAAAATGTGTTTGCTTTATTATAATTACCCTTGTAGTATTCGGCACCCACCGAACATTTTTGTTTCAACTTTTGAAAACTTTTATTGTTGACACTAATTTAAATTTGAATTTTTAAAACGGTTTCGAATCAACACGAGATTAGTAACAGTAATTGTGGTGACGTGGCATCATTAGCGGAGGATCACTGTAGCTTAATTACCCGGGCGTCACACACAGGTCGGTGGCGGGGTTGTCGATGTGTTCAGTCATTGCATGTTCCTCTTCATGCAAAGCTCGTTGTGCACCAAAGAGGTGCCTCTTTGTGACGTAGGAGGACATGTCGTCATCTTGATCGATGAAGAGTGGGTTGGTAGAAGTACTTGGCCTATCCATCATTCCAAGCAAAATATGTGAGTCGGAGAAAGACAAGAACTTATACCAAATGTACCTTGACCGATGTTGAAGATGGATCAATGATCACTCAAATGTGGAACAAGAAAATAGCACAATTGGTACCAATTCTCATCGGTTTCTCACACCTACACAAGTAAAATCTTATAGTGTAGCTCAGTTAGGATGGTGGCATAAAATTTTATGTAATTGTTAGTGAGCTTCAATAATGTTGGAAAATATTCGCAAATTTGCCAATGAAACAAGTAGACCAATAGCAAAATGTGGTACACGGAAACACACACACAAATAGATAAGTGGGGTCGTGCAACCAAGGAATGAGCCAAAATGTGGAATCCACGAAAATGCTCTTGTTGCACAACACTAGAGAGACGCTAGCACGATTGCACAATAGGTAGATACGACGACTTGTACACAACCTACTAAGCAAAAATGCAACGACTACTATCCCAAGTATGCTATATGTATGGTATTCCGATGATATGATCCAAACTGATCGGGTATGACAATCTTAGTGTAGTATGATGCTATGGTTCTTGCTTAAAAGCTCTTTGCTTATCTTTCCCTTTTGCTTAAGAGCTTATTTGGCTCTTTCTCTTTTGAGATCTTTTCTCATGCAATGCTTCATGAACCAAGATAAAAATTGTGAATGCGATGACAACTTTGTGACACAAAAGATGATACCAAGATATATACCAAGATGATATGGTAAGTATGCAATGTGAAGTATGACCACTAATGTGCACAAGTGACGTTGCCGGCAATACTCAAAGGCTAGTCTCGATGGGTAAGATACGCAAAATTGGGCTATGGTGGTCATCAATGTAATGGCAAGAATGTATAATGATGGGATATCACAATACCAAGATGAGGTTACCGTTCTTGCTTATGGTATGGTGTAAAAATTGTGGAGTGGTCGTTGTTGATGACGAATCTGTGGCGAAGATGAGCGGTGGTGATGTTGATGTCGAACCATACCTAAATAGCCGAAACATAGTAGGACACAGAACCTCAACTCAAGTTCTCAAAGCAAAGCGTGACAAAATTTTCGGAATTGGTAGCGGTTAAGTGATGGTGGTGTTTGCAGGAAATGGTGGTGCTATGCGAAAGTGATGGTGGTATGCACAAGGGAATGTGGGCACCGGAGCAAAGTTTGATGAAAGTTAGGCGGAAAACGGTGCGGTGGATGGAGATGTTGCTGTCAGGGGCCGGATGTCCGGGCTTGAGGGCCGGATGTCCATGGGGGGGGGGGTCGGGCCGGATGTCCGGGCTTTGTATCCGTGGACGAACTCAAGGAACTCCGCGTGGAAGAGGCAAATTTGGGGCAAAATTCGGGAGATTTTGTGGATGTAAATTGGGGAAAGGAAGGGGGAAAGCTATATCTACCTACAACACACGAAATCCGTGGATCAAATCCAACAAAACTTCATCACGCCAACAAATCACAAAAAAATTGGGGGCTGTTTTTTGGTGGGGATTTTTGAGGACGAAATCAACAAAATTAGGCTAGAAAACAAAGAGGGGAGGCTCCGAAATCATGATCAACGTGGCTCGTGATACCAAGATGATCTAGGGTGGAACCCTAGATGGCCGATCTTTCACGAAAGGAGCGGATCCCGCAATGAATACGAAGAACACGAGGAGAAATCATGGAGGGAAACACGAGAGAGTCACTCAAACCAACAAGATACGGTCACACATATGCTAGATCCTCGAAACACAAAAGGAGATACAAGATCCACGATCAAGAAAGGATGATACAAAGGTAACCGGTTCTTCTCCGTGAGGAGGTCTTGAGGGGTCTTCCCATGAAGGGGTCTTCCCATGAAGGGGTCTTGAATCCAAGGTGGATCTTCTCCGAAGAGGTAACGGTCCCTTGCAATGGAGTAGATCCGGATGGATGAGCGAACCTCTATCTCACATATGAGCTAACACAACGCTAACCCTAGAAAGAGGGAGGTGGATGAGTATATATAGTCTAGGGGCGAACGGGTACATGGGCCTCGGCCCTACACTGTGCGCAGACAGGGAAGGCCGGATGTCCGGGCGTCGGGCTGGATGTCTGGGCTTTCGTGAGGGGCCGGATGTCCAGGCTGGGGTGTCCGTATGTCCGGACTGGCGGGGTCGGTCTTGATGCATTCAGGACTGAGGATGCCGGATTTCCGGGCTTGGCCGGATGTCCGGGCTGAGGCCGCATGTCCGGGCCCTATACGTGCTTGGCAGTTGTCGTTGTGGACGCTCCAGGGGGCGGATGTCCGGGGTCATGGCCGGATGTGTGGGTCCTGGAAGCTGCTCTTGACTCCTTCCGTTGGTTCTCTTCATCCATGAACTTTGGGACTTGTCCGTCTTCGCGTGCATCTCCGGGAGGGTCCTCTTGGTACCTAATCATGCACAATATTCCGGACTTAGGTAGTAGCCATGTCTCGAGTGGGTCATATGGGATATCACTAAGGAAGGAAGTCACCTCAGTCTCGAGAGCTCTAACTCTAGCTCGTGTCATAGGTCCTCTTGGCACTTGGTGAGACGACGATAGGTCCATGGGGATGACCGTAGGATGCTCTGCATCACTTGTACTTTCTTATGATAAGAATGATGAAAGCACTTGTTGGGTATCTCACCACTCGAATGATAGGCTTTGCATTTACACTAACCTCATTTGTTTTTCCTGGTGTTTTTCATGTTCTTTCATTTTAGAGGATTCACAAGGCGGTGTCGTCATGTGACAACTTGGTAATGTGAAGGCGTACACGATGCGCGAGACCAACACTTTCGACATCCTCATAAAGGTGAACTCCTTCCCTTTGAGCCATCCTCACGTACGCATATTGGATGGGTCATTCTTTCATTGTTGTTTCCTCCCTCTTGTCTACATGTTACACATATTGGATGGAGGACCGACATTGGAGATGGACCCTATGGACCTTGAAGTTGATGAGTGCTCGAACTTAGTGGATGCACCTACGTTGGAAGCACCACCGGACCACCACTTCTACCACGACATTGAGCTATGGTACAACACAACCCATAACAATTTTGCATCTTATACATGGATTGACTCACATTATGATTGCCTTGTTGCATCTTGTATTTCTATGTCATCCATGATATATGAGCTTGTGCATTTCCTTAGCAAATTTGTTGTGATCTTCCTTGATGGCATATTCATACATAATGACCACACTGTCCACTATCAATTGCATGATAACACAATAACATTGAGCACCAATTACCATGTTCATGCTTTTGATACACCGTCACATTATGACATCATTTTGCACAATGATAAAATTTGTAGCTTTGTGCACCATGACAATTACCATACCTTTTGTGTGCACAATGAATGAATTTGCTCCATAAACGCATTACATAGCATTCTAGATCATTTGGATAAGCATATTATACCTTGCCACGCACAATCTTTTCGTACGAACTCATTCTTACATGATGGACACTTTGTATGCTCTAACCATTATATTTCTGAGTGTCGTTTGTGTTTACTCTTCTTGCATGTATACCACTCCGATGACACCTTGGAGTACTTGGATTGCGCCATGTCTTCAACTCCGTCCAACTACACGTCCGTCCACGACAACCGTTTCCATGGTGATGAGGATCACGATCTGAGGTCGGATCTTTCCCAATGGGGGGGGGGGGAGATTATGCGGAGCATCCCACGATCATCTCCATGTACACTAGTCTACTCTCCAAGCTCCAAGAGGACATAAGATGAGACCTCAAGTACACGCCATTGGACACAGGGTTAACTCGCTCCTCTCTAAATCGTCACTTTCCACATGTGACACATGGCTACTGCCTCAAATATATGTGGTATGCATGATCAGGAACCAAGAGGAAGACCATGAAGCAGCTAGGAGCATTGGACGAGAAGGCAAGGAATCAGAGCAAGAGAAGGAGCTGCCAAGAAGCTACAGCTCTCGGACGTCCGACAGCCACCGGACGACCGAACACTACCGGACGTCCGACGCCTGGAGTCTTCACCAGCCAGATCGACTATAACAGAAGCACCATACAGCGCCCGGACGACCGCCATATGCCGGACGTCTGACACTCGTCAGCCACCGGACAACTGATAGCGTCCGGATATCCGACGCCAACCGACCAGAGAGAAAACGTCGGAAGTCCGAAGACTTCCGGACGACCAGACGACCGACAGCTGTTGGACGTCCGACGCCTGTTTGCACATAGAGATTGGGGTTGAGGCCCATGTACCCCTTTCGCCCCTCACTTACCCCTTTGTGGCCCTAGACTATATATACTCCTCCACCTCCTCCTAGTTAGGGTTAGCATAGGTTTAGCTCATTTTAGAGACAGAGCTTTGCTCATCCTTGTGGTTCTTCTCGATCGAGAGACCGCGGCCTCTACGAAGAAGATCCACTCTTGGATTCAAGACCCCTCACGGGAAGATCCCTCGTGGATTCAAGGCCTCCTGACGGAGATGAACTAGTTACGTTTGTATCGTCCTTTGTTGACTTTGGATCGTGTATCTCCCTGTGTGTTCACGGATCTAGCACATGTGTGATTGTTCCTTATTGATTTGAGTGTATCCTCTCGTTCCCCTCGTGTTTCCCCTCATGTTCTTCGCGGGATCCTCTTCAAATTGTGAAAGATTGGCCCTAGGGTTTCCACCCTACATCATTTTCCCAATGCATTTTTTACTCCACTTCATAATTTGTCCTAAAATTTCTATATGTACACTATTCACCGGATGGATGGAGTACGTTACTCCCTCCATCCATCTTTATAGGGCATAATGTGTTTTTTGAGGCTAACTTTGATCACATACTAGAGCAATAAAATATAACATGCAAGTTACAGAGAGCATACTGTCAAATGCGTACATGAAAGAAGCTCCCATGATATAATTTTCACAATACATATGTCTCATATATTATTAATCTTATCAACAGTCAAAGGTAATCTCAAAAAACGCATTAGGTCATATATATATGAATGGAGGGAGTACTCTTCATCGGCGGTGGTTGCTGTTCTGGTGCATTGATAGTATGGGGCATTAGCACGACGACTTCTCGACTATCTATTACAACAAGTTTTGCGCGTCTCCAACGAGGAAGGGGCGATGATAGTGGCGCGCCTTTGACTCGCTTCAGTGTTTATAGTCGTCCCTAGGTGGTCTATGTATCTGCATATAATTTTTATAATTTTTAGTGTTTCGTTGTATTGCCATAACTGACTTTGAATAGATCGAAAGTTTTCCCATTAAAAAAAAGACATCTAAGTGAGTGAATCAAGCATAAAGAAAGAAAAAAAGATAAAAATAATATTCACACGAGTCTCAATGTCAGATCAATAATATAAGACCTAGATATGCAATACTTAGGTTAGTCATAGTGGGAGTAACTTATCTAGTAACATAACGCATCCCAAAACAAGTTTGCTTATGTGGCACCTAGTTAATGAGAAGAGAGGTGTTTGAAGTAACATATTATGTTACCATCACATAACGCTTTTCAACAAATGTTGAGTCTATGAGCAAATAAATAGAGCAATTTATGACACAACTATTATGTTACTTTGCACTATAAAGGTAGTAACTTAGACTAGTGTCATATGCATGATATTAGTCTAAGTTACTCCCCACTATAACCAGCCTTATGTCACGTCTCGATGTGCTTTAGCGAAAACTGTTAAAAAATGCGCTAACATAGTCGCCTTGGAAGTCGTATGTGCGCGAAAAAACACCACGAGGACGTGCTCAATTGGTGGCCCTGCAAAGACTTTGATTGGGGGTCACTTTTGACGCCCTCGGTGTGGGGCGGTCGATTGAAGTTTCGAAGAAACCACTCACTAGGTTAACGGGTCGCATCCCTGGTCTCCACGTGGAACCTACTAATCTCCTTTGTGAAGTTGCAAACACCAATCACACACAGCGAATGGTCAATCATCAATCCCCGTTGCAACCGACCTTGCATTTTTTTTACGGCTCCAATTAAAGGCTCTCCTCAGTTGCTCCACAGAACCAACTCAAGCACCTGATTAGAAGATCGAGACCTTAAGCAAACCCCCACTGCTACAGCGTTAGTTGGAGCCGGCCATGGCCATGACATCCCCCAACAGCAGAGCGCTGGAACGGTACAAGAGCGCCGTCACGACGGCAACTTCCGTGCTGGGCGCGGCCATGCTGCTGCGCCGGGTGCTCGCCGACGTCCTCCCAGGCACGGCCCTCGGCGCTCTGCTCCTCCTGCCGCCAGCCTCCGCCCGGCGCCACGCCGTGCTCATCGAGGAGTTCGACGGCGCCCTGCACAACCGCGTCTTCTTGGCGGCCAAGGCGTACGTTTCCACGCTCCTCGCCGCGGCACCGTCCGTGCCGCTGATGAAGGCCAGCCTGCCGCGCGGGGCCGGTGCGGAGCACGTCCTGCTCGCCCTCCGCCCCGGCACGGCGGTCGTCGACGTGTTCGACGGGGCAAAGGTCACGTGGCGCCTAAGCAGGAAGCACGATGGGGGCGCCGGCAGGCGGCGGACCACGGAGGACGCGCGCGAGGTGTTCAAGCTCAGCTTCGACGCGGAGCACAAGGACATGGTGCTCGGCTCCTACCTGCCGGCCGTCATGGCCCGCGTGGAGGCCATGTCCCAGGAGCAGAGGCAGACCAAGCTGTACAGCAACGAGTGGGGCAAGTGGCGGACCGTGAGGCTCCGCAACGCCTCGACGTTCGCGACGGTGGCCATGGACGACGCGCTGCGGCAGGCCGTGGTAGACGACCTGGACAGGTTCTTGACCCGGAAGGAGTACTACCGGCAGACGGGGAGGGCGTGGAAGAGGGGCTACCTGATCCACGGCCTGCCCGGCACCGGCAAGTCCAGCTTGGTCGCCGCGATCTCCAACCACCTCCATTTCGACGTGTATGATCTCGACGTCGGCAGCGTCAGGTCCAACACCGAGCTGAGGAAACTGCTGATTCGGATGAAGAACAGGTCCATATTGTTGGTCGAAGATGTCGATTGCGCCCTGGCGACGGCGCCACGGAGGGAAGCGACGGGAAGCTCCGACGGGGGCAACCCTGTTTCCAAGAATCACAAGGTTAGTTTTAGTAGTACTAATCCAACTCATGTTGCAAGTTGCAATGGACGACGAACAAACTGCTTTAGTCCTTTAGACTATTCTTACCTGACCAGTACTATTTTCATGTCCATCGGCCTGGTTAACTCGGGAAAAGGAAAGCGTCTAGGTTAGCGATCTGATGCATCGTATAGCCGCCGAGGTTTCTCGCACAGAAAACAAACGCTCGATCTTTCTCTCCCCAGTTTTCCAAATTATGTATCTAGGTTTTCTAGTTCTTCTCCAATACGCCGGCTACTCCTTACTCTCCAAGAACACAAGATCTAGCAATCAAAAGTAACACCGCGCCAGTTCTCTCCCAGAAGTTCTGCTCGATGGATCCTGAACAAAATCAATCTCGGTTTGTCAAATATCTGTGGTTGTTCTTTCTTTACCTAGCATGTATTCTTCTGACTACTTTGTTGTCATATACAATTGATTCAAAGGAAAACCTTTGTTCCCATGTACTAATAATGAAAAACAAGAAAAGCACCATCCGGATTCACAGAATATTTTCTAGTGAAGAACCGTGTTGTATACCCATTGGCAATTTTGGATTTTATTAATTAGACTCCTGGACATAAAATGATAAGGTTTCTTGATCTGCACTTTCAGCTCATCAACATTTTCTTGTAAAGATTAAGGTAATCGTGGTCCAAGATACAAATTGAGTCCTATACTACAAAACAAAATAAATTGATGCAACTGTTGAAAATCTTTCATCGCCTAAACCTTGAGTTCTAAATCTTGTTTTTTTGTAGAGTACTAAATCTGAATAGTTCCTTTGACATGGCATTTCGTGAACCAATTTACATATGTGCAGCACTAATGTTCATACTGTTAAGCAATCGTCCATGTCTGAACTATTTGTCACACAGCACCACCATGCAGCAACATTGCCTTCCTAGCACAGTTCACCCTTGAGATTGATCTCTTGTGCGCCCTACTTTTGATGGTGTCACTACCGCTTGATGTCATGTGCACCCTAGACGGAGACGCCCCATTGCTAGGCCCACTCTGCCATGCATCACCGAGAACAGATCGCGCAAACTAGAGAAGGTATGTCTCCAATTCGCTATCTATAAAAAACCCTATGCCACACCCCCCATGTGATTTTCCATGAAAACTGATAACCAATATTAAAAGGGCCCCAAGTCTTGACTTCGCCCCGGGCCCCCGAAATCTCAGGACCGGCCCTGATCGCACCCTCACCAAACACGAAAACGACAGCACTGATTTAGTTTGCTTCAAGTACCAGCAAGTCACTGATCTGGGTCACTGTATAGGCAACAACTCTATAATCGTTGCCGTGCTACTCTTGTTTGTCCAACAAGAGCAGTTGCCGCTTCATTTCCTGTGGTTTCCAAATCGGTTGTCACCTACTCCTACCAACTAAGCTGTGCGTTGCCTTGCCAGGTCACTCTGTCGGGGCTGCTCAACATGGTGGACGGCCTTTGGTCCAGCAGCGGCCATGAGCGGATCCTCATCTTCACCACCAACCACAAGGACAGGCTAGACCCGGCGCTGCTCCGGCCTGGCCGGATGGACATGCACGTCCACATGGGCTACTGCGGCTTCGTCGCCTTCAGGGAGCTCGCGGCCAACTACCACGGCATCCAAGACCACCCGCTCTACCCCGAGGTCGAGGCGCTGCTGCGGGAGGTGGAGGTGGCACCGGCGGAGGTCGCAGAGAGGCTGCTTATGACCGACGATGCCGATGCCGCTATCGAGATGGCCGCGAAGCTGCTGAGAGGCAGGAAGGCCGGGACCGGGGAAGATGGCGGGTACATCAAGCAGAAACTGCACGTAGGGCCTAGGCGCCCGCGTCGGCCCCCGGCTGCAAGACGGGCGGTGCTTGACGACGGAATTGGTGGTTCCTCACGACGAGGCCAGGGGCGTGGATCAGGGACAGGGCGACGTGGCCGAGGTGAGGTGCGCGGACGAGGACGGCGATAGACAATCGTACTCCCTCTGTTCAAGTGCACAGGGGTCTAAATAAAACTTCAGTATCCAAATATATATAGTAAATCATTATGCATGAAAGAAACTTATCATTCTTCGCGACCATTAATTTGAGCAGAATTTATTATAGTTTTATTAAAATGTTCATGGTCGGTTCAGTCTCTCGGAGGTGCTCATAGAGATAGGGTGTGTGTGCATTCATAAGGATGAGTGTATGATTATATATATGAGCGCTTGCGTCTGTACTGTGTTAAAAAAGTGGTATGTGGAACCTCCCCTCATAAATAAAAAGAAGGTACGCGGAACCATAAAGATTGTCCATGCCGTACCCCTTCGGTCCTGCGACCCAAGGCGTACACCTGGGGCTTTCACTGCCTCTCGCAGGAACGCTGCCAGTCCGCCTCACTCCTATGATCCTAGGACCATGGAAACACATGGAAACACGGCGGATCTCGGCCCTTATCAGCGGAAGGGCTATGTTTTTAGGTGTTTTTTTAATCTTGTTAGAGTTTGTGTCATGCTCTGGAAGACGAGGCAGCGATGATTTTTTAAAGATGGAATAAAGTTCTCCCCGCCTAGCCCCCGTCCCAGTGGAGTTTCTAGCCTCGTCGAAGGGCGTGTGCATGTGTGTCTTCGGTGGATCTCGTGGGATCCGGTCGACGTTTGTGTTCGGTGGATCTGCTTGGATCTGGTCTTCGTTCATCGGCATATGTGTGTTTGCAGGTTGGATCCTTCTCATTTACGCTTCTCTTTATCGGCGACAGTTGTTGTTCTGGTGCACTGGTTCTATAAGGCCTTAGCACGACGACTTTCCCACTGTCTATTACAACAATGCTTGCTCGGTTTCAATCAATGAGGAGCGATGACGGCGGGGCGCCTTCAGACTTACTACAGTGCTTGTAGTCGTCACTAGGTGTTCTACAAACCTGAATGCAAATTTTACTTTTGGTACTCTTTGTACTACCTTGACAGCTGGTGAATAGATCAAAAACTTTCTTGCCAAAATCAGGAGGTACCTGGAACCACGTTTTACGAAGTTTATTCCTGCAACCTTCCCTAGTTAAGACATGTGCGAATTTATTCGCCGACCGCCACACCCAGTCAACCCTATAATCCTATAAGGATCTCCTTTTTTTTGAACAAGACATAGACGCTCAAGGCGCTCAAATTTCTGTCAGCTACAGTTTACATTTGTAATGACATATCCCCTATCACTAACATCTGCAATAACCTGAATCAGGGGACAATACCACTTTTGATGTACTTCATCACAACATCTAATCCTAGAACTCAATTCAGTACACAAATCTTGAGATTCAGCTATGGTAGCTGCATTATGAGCCTCACAGTTTTGAGTTCTAGGTACATGGAACACCTGGACTTGCTTGGTAGCAATGGTGCTACAAAAATCTGCAAGAGTACTTCTAATCCGCCAGTGTCCTGGTTGAAACATTGGAGATCTTGCTGCTGCCGCTTTAGCTAGAATACGGTTGTTTGTTAGTATGACTGCTTCCTTAATGTTCAACCTATCCATAATGATTGCTGCTAGATTTATTCCTTGAGCTTCTGCTTGGATTGCTGATTGTGTTGGTGCAGCCGTTGCTGAAATTGTAGCTTTCATTGTTTGATCTCCATGTTGTACCTGCATAAAGACTCCAATACCTGTTCTATTACTCCTTGTTTCAACTCCATGACATTGCTCCTTCCAGGTTGCATCTGTGAATATTTTGACTGGACTTGAAAGGCTGAATGCATCAATTGTATTTCCTTGTGCAAATTTGTCTTCAACTTGAGAGTTACTGTTGTGACTTTGTATGGTTAATTGTCCCCGCTCATTTATATCTGATTCCAATGCCAAGCTTCTTGAGATAGCCTGAGCAGAAAAAAATATCTGAGAAGGCAAAACATCTTTTCTTTGAAAAAGTTTATCATTCCTGGACTTCCATAGACACCACATGAATGTAAAAATATTGGTTAAGGTGGCATTAGGGTGGTCTGAGTTGGCTAGACTTAAAATTATGGCGGTTATTGACTTAGAGTTTTGAATTAACAAATCAGTTCTAATGAACCAAGGTCTAGCAAACCATGCTGCTCTAGCAAAGGGGCATTCAAATAAGATATGCTGTAAGTGCATCTAGTGCCACCCCTAGTTGGTTTTGGAGTATTGACGACAAACCTGGTTGACGGACTAATGTGTTTGTGAGAATTGCAGGATAACACAGGTAGAAGTCCCTCATTGATTCGGTTTTCCTACCAGAGATGAGCCCTAAAAATGTATGAAGACATTAAAGTCAAAGGTGGTATGTGAAGACATTCACTTTGAAGACTATGATAAGAGAAGACATCGCGTGAAGACTATGGAGCACGAAGACTTAGTTGTTTCGTCATTCTTTTTCTTCTTCGTTGAGTCATAGGAACCACCGGACTGTTAAGTGGGGTCCAAGAGAACCAGTCAAAATGACTAAAGTGATGCTTAACCAAAATTCTATATCTTTGAGTGAAGACTATGAGAGCAAATCTTATCCAGAGTTGGATAGGTCAGCTTTGCTTGTAGCCCAAGTAAAGTTGCCGTGTGTGTTTGAAATCTGACCGTTGGAACACGTGTCAGTTCCTTAGTGACCCATGGTCATTTCGGACAAATCAGGTCGGGTTGCCCAGTGGCTATAAATAGCCCACCCCCTACAACCATAAACGGTTGGCTGCTCAGAGTTAGTGTACGGCTTTTGTCGTTTGAGAGCAACCCACCTCGAAGCCTTTGAGAGAGAATTCCTTGCGAGGATAAAGCCCTAAACACCCAGAGCCAAAGAGTGTTAGGCATCACTTAAGTATTCATGTCTGTGTGATCTGAAGATTTATTACACTTGAGGACTGCGAATCCTCCAGCCGGTTAGGCGTCGCGTTTTGAGCATCCAAGAGTCATTATGGATCACCGGTGAACGAACTCTGTGAAGGTTTGGAAGTCTGCCTTGAAGACTTACTAGAGTGATTGGGTGAGGACTGGGTGTCCTTAGCTCAAGGGGAGTAAGGTGAAGACACGGTCTTCTGAGTTGAATCTCAGCCTCCCTAACCAGACGTACAGTTGTCACGGCAACTGGAACTGGTCCAACAAATCATTGTCTTTAACGAGTCACTGGTTCTATCATTCACATCTCTTTATTTACAGTTGGTCCTTGTGAAGTCATTGTTTGTTTGCATTATCTTTTGTCTTCACTGAGTGACTGCTTGTTCTAATTGGCTTCGTACTATCTTCCTACATGATCCATATTGCCTAGCTGCCATTAGTTGTTGTGCTTTCACTTCATTGAATACTTGACTATGGTTTGCTTAGTGCAGTCTACCTTCCGTTGCATGGTAATAGGTTTATTTCTATCGTTTGTCTTTGAAACTCCCATGTTTTGAAGACTTTCTTAAAAATCGCCTATTCACCCACCCAGACTGGTCGTGTGAGTGCTTTGGAAACATCTAAGCTAGTCTGGGACTGGCTCTCCAAGGTCAACGAAGGCGTCTCAACCCAGAGAGATAAAATAATCAGTGTCCTTCGCAACCTCTTCAACCGCTTCAAGAGAAACGACAATGAGAATGTTCAGCTCACGTTTGATCGACTCACTGACATCACAAATGAACTTCAAGCCCTTGGCGCTACTGAGATCACCAAGCATGAAGTCGTCAAGACACTCCTGAGATCACTTGACAGCTCGTTTGACACCCTAGCCTTGATGATTCAAGAACGTCCTGACTTCAAGACACTCGATCCGTCTGACATACTTGAGAGGCTCAACACACATGAGTTTCAGCTTTCTGAGAAAAGAGACATCTACGGTCCCAACTATGGGCGAACTCGTGCCCTGAAGGCAAAAGTTGTCTCCTCATCTGAAGAAGGATCTGACAACAGTTCTGATGATCCTGGAGACATTGGAAAGGAGCTTGCTATGCTTGTGAAGAAGTTCCAAAAATTCACCAAGAAGAAAGGCTTCAGAAAGTCTTCACGATCAAGCTCAAGGAATGATGAAGTTTCTGCTCATGACTACAAGAAGAGAACATGCCACAAGTGCAAGAAACCTGGCCACTACATCTCTGAGTGTCCACAGTGGGACAATGATAACAACAAGAAGAAGAAGAGCAAGGAGTATGATTCTGACGACAAGAAGAAGAAATACTCAAAGTCTTCTTCCAAGTCTTCCTCAAAGTCTTCATCACACAAGAAGAGCTCATCTGGCAAGGCTCGTGCGTTCGTTGGCAAGGAAATGGATTCAGAGGAGGAGTCCACTTCTGAGGAGGCGAAGGTGGAGTCTGAGGACTAGTCTGATTCTGGCGTTGCAAGTTTGGCTACAGCATATGTTGCCAAGTCCATCTTCAACACTGAAGACAATGGCTTCATCACCGACGCCGATGCAAATGACAAGGACTACTCTGCTCCCACCTACTGCTTCATGGCACGTGGTGCCAAGGTAAACACACGCACTACTCACTATCAAACATCCAGTGAAGATGACTCTGATTGTGGTTCCAAACCCAGCTACAAAACACTTGCTAAAATTGCAACTGAACAACAGAAAGCTATGGAACATATTCAAAAACTGTTAGACAAAAGCGATGACCTGTTAGATGCTGAAATGATTCGATCTCAGTCCTTAATTGAAGACATAAAAAATCTTCATGTTAAGTATGAGAAACTTGAAAGTCGTCATGAAACGCTCTCAACAACTCATGAAAAGCTTTCCTATGATTATCTTCAAAGGAAGCAAGATCTTGATAAATTGAGAGCGGCTCATGAAGATCTTCAAAAGGAAAACGAGTCACTTCGCGCCAAACAGATCAGTTCCGCTCAGGAAGGATTTGAACCACCATGTCTTAAATGCATTGAGCGTGACAACGCTACTTCTGTTGCTGGATGTTCTACTGGTGCTACTATTGCAATATCTTCAACTGTTGATGTGATAACTAACCCCTCTGCTGAGGATACCACTGCTATTGCTGATGAAAATGCTAGGTTGAAGACATTGCTTTAAACAGGGATGTACAAAAGTCTCAAAGGGCATCAGAAACTATGTGATGTCCTCAAAAGGCAGATCCTGAACCGAAACCCTAGGAAAGAGGGTCTTGGGTTCGAAAGAAAAATGAATGCTGATGGCTCTTATTGGAAACCTGAGCAGTACCCCAAAACCACATGGGTTGCTGCAAATGAACCTTCAGTGGATCCATCCACCCTGTCTGGCTTCACTTGTGCTAATCCCATTGTTATTGATGAATCCTTTGATGCAAACTATAAACTATTTAAGAATCAGAATGGTGAAGTGTTTGCCAGGTATATTGGTACTAACTGCAGGAATGGGCCACCTATGAAGAAAGTCTGGGTGCCGAAAAAGTGGTTGGAGAATCTTCCTGTGAATGTCGTCATGACACCACAAGTGAAGAAGACAAACCCCAGACCACAGGCTTCATATGGTCCAAAGGCTTCATACAGACAAAGGACTCACCTGAGTCGCACTAACGCAAATGTTTTGCAGGGAAACCATACTCAGGCCTATGAATATGAGCGCGTTTCATCAAACCGCCATGTTCATAAGACCAAGAACTACTCTGCTTATTCTTATGAGTACTATTGTCCACCTGCAAGACTATTTGCTAGGGCTCCAAAGCCAAAGTTCTCAGATGCTGCACTTAGACTCATTGCTTCGAAGCCACCCTTTAAGATGTGGGTGGCTAAGAAAGCTTAACTCTCTTTTGCAGGGAAGGGTCTCCAGCCGAAAATCAAATTCATCTGAAGCTATTGCTGGGGACCTTAAACATCTTGTAGGGCGCAAGATCAAATGCCCAAATAGTCTTATTATGTATTTTGTTCCTGAGTCGCTTGCTACTTGCCCTATCAGTCCTAACCTCGATCTAAGCTTTCATAATCCACTTGCTCGTCAAATGTTTATGCTTCACAATTCTCTTCGTGAAGCCTATCCCCCTAACTGCACTGTAGGGTATGACACCAGCTGCTTCAGAATGGATTATTGATAGTGGGTGTACTAATCACATGACTGGCAAACGAAGTCTTCTCATGGACTCAACTTTATGTCCATCTGACAAGAGTCACATGACATTTGCTGATACTGGTAAAAGCAAGGTATCGGGTCTAGGTAGAGTTGCAATCTCGAGGGATCAACACATGGATAAAGTAATGCTTGTTGAATCCCTTGGTTTCAACTTAATGTCTGTCTCAATGCTTTGCGATTTAAACATGATTGTGATATTTGGAAAATATCGTTGCCTTGTTCTAATGGAATCTGACAAGTCTCTAGTCTTTGAAGGGTATCGGAAAAATGATTTGTACGTGGTAGATTTCTCAGCAGGACCACGGTTGGCCGTATGTCTTCTAGCAAAAGCTTCAGAATGCTGGCTCTGGCATCGAAGGCTAGGGCATGCTAGCATGAGGAACTTGCACACTCTTACAAAGAAGAAGCATGTCATAGGCATCGAGGGCGTCAAGTTCAAGAAGGATCACTTATGCGGTGCCTGTGAAGCAGGAAAGATGATGAGGGCCAAGCATCCCTCAAAGACAATCATGGCAACGACTCAACCCTTCGAATTGCTCCACATGGACCTCTTCGGTGCCACTCACTACTCAACTCTTACTACTACTGCTTGTCTCTATGGCTTTGTCATTGTTGATGATTATTCAAGATATACTTGGGTGCATATAATCCTCTACAAGACTGAAGTGCAGGATGTCTTCAGACGCTTCGCCAATCGAGCCGTGAACAACTATGGCGTCAAGATCAAGTACATCACAAGTGACAATGGCACTGAATTCAAGAACACTGGCCTCGACACTTACCTTGATACTTTGGGCATCACTCATGAATTCTCAGCTCCGTACACGCCGCAGCAGAATGGCGTCGTGGAACGCAAGAACAGAACACTTATTGAGATGGCCCGGACGATGCTCGATGAATACAATCCTTCTAACGATGACAATGATCAGCAAGAGCAAAATCTTCGTCCTGTTCATCCTCGTGTTGCAAATGAAGTACAGATTGAGAGAATAATTGATAGCATCAATGCACCAGGTCCACTCACTCGTTCTAGGGCAACACAGCTAGCAAATTTCTGTGGGCACTTCGCATTCGTCTCAATATCTGAACCCAAGAAAATTGATGAAGCCTTCATGGAACCTGATTGGATTCAAGCTATGCAAGAAGAGCTTCAACAGTTTGAGTTGAATAATGTATGGGAACTGGTTAAGCGTCCTGATCCTTGTAAGCACAATATAATAGGCACTAAATGGATATATCGCAACAAGCAAGATGAGCATGGTCAAGTTGACAGAAACAAAGCTCGTCTCGTTGCTCAAGGATACACTCAAGTTGAAGGAATTGACTTTGATGAAACATCTGCTCCTGTGGCTAGGCTTGAAGCTATACGCATACTGCTGGCCTATGCAAATCATCATAACATTATTCTGTATCAAATGGATGTGAAGAGCGCTTTTCTCAATGGCAAGATTGAAGAAAAAGTGTATGTTGCACAACCGCCTGGCTTTGAAGATCCAAAACATCCTGACATGGTCTACAAGCTCAACAAGGCACTGTATGGCCTTAAACAAGCCCCTCGAGCTTGGTATGACACACTCAAAGACTTCCTGAAGAGCAAAGGCTTCAAACCTGGTTCCCTGGATCCCACTCTCTTCACGAAGACATATGATGATGAACTGTTTGTGTGCCAAATATATGTGGATGACATTATCTTCGGCTGCACTAACCAGAAATATAGTGAAGAGTTTGGATATATGATGCAAGAGCAATATCAGATGTCCATGATGGGTGAGCTGAAGTTCTTCCTTGGTCTTCAAATACGGCAGCAATGCAACGGCATCTTCATATCTCAAGAGAAATACCTCAAAGATTACCTGAAGAAATTTGGAATGCAAGACTGCAAAGGCTACACGACGCCAATGCCAGCCAAACACCATCTGGGTCCCGACGACAATGGTAAAGAGTTTGATCAAAAGGTATACCACTCCATGATTGGTTTTTTGCTTTATTTATGTGCATCTAGGCCAGATATCATGCTTAGTGTTTGCATGTGTGCCTGGTTCCAAGCAGCACCAAAGGAATCACATCACTTAGCTGTGAAGCGAATTCTTAGATATTTGGCTCATACCCCAACACTAGGATTATGGTATCCAAAGGGCTCGGAGTTTGATCTAGTTGGATTCTCGGATGCTGATTATGCTGGTGACAAGGTGGATCGCAAGTATACATCAGGCACATATCATTTTCTAGGACGATCACTTGTATGTTGGTCTTTAAAGAAGCAGAATTGTGTATCTCTCTCCACTGCTGAATCTGAATACATTGCTGCTAGATCTTGCTGCGCTCAGCTTCTATGGATGAAGCAAACACTCAAAGACTATGGCATTCATCTGAAGCAAGTGCCACTCTACTGCAACAACGAGAGCGCCATCAAGATTGCTAACAACCCAGTTCAGCACTCGAAGACAAAGCACATTGAAATTCGTCATTACTTTCTCAGAGATCATGTTATGAAGGAAGATATTGATATCATACACGTCAACACTGAAGAGCAATTGGCAGATATCTTCACAAAGCCCTTGGATGAGAAGAGGTTTTGCAAGTTACGATGTGAGCTAAATATCTTGGAATCCTCAAATGTCCTGTGATCAGGCACACTTTTTAACACTAGTGCATGTTGATGACTTAGATGTGCAACACACGAAGTAACGTATGTCTTCAATCAATGAAGACTTGCATTCTGAGTGTGAATACATTAACGTGGAATTTGACTTCAGAGCGCCACGATAGTTGTGCGCCGTGTCTGGGTCTAATACTTCCTATACGGTGGGTAACGCCACCACCATATTCTTCCCTAAGAAGTGTTTCTCACATGGCATTACATTTGCAAAGTCTTCGCCTTCTGTTTGTCTTCAATGTTAACATGACCTCATGTTTATCTGCAACGTACTGATTTGGTTTCTGTCCTCTAGAGCATTCACTTATAACTATGGCTTCTTGCTGAATCTTTTGAACTAAGTGAATGTGATCAGACCCTAACCACTCTATGCTTCTTTCCTAAGTCTATCTATCCAAATCATATGCATTCTATTGACACTGTCAAAATGTTTTCTCTGCGTCCTTGTTAGCAGAAGACATAGAGACAAACATTAATCCGTTTTCAATGCTAAATCCTTCCACTTGAAACCCGGAGAAGTGGGAACGACCACCCGACAATCCAGGCGTGCGTGGGAACGTGGAACAACCTCCGATGTGTTGCATGATAGCCACGTGTCCTTCAGATGTGAACCGCCAGGGGCACCTGTGTAATAACACTATGTCGTCCTTGTCCCTATAAATACACGCCTCACCACAGTCATTATCCTTTCTTCCACTCTCGCACAAATCCTAGCGCCACCGCTAGCCCTCGACGACACTGGCGACGAAGCGCTTAGCTGCCGCGACCTCACCGACGCCGTCCTCACGCCGGTCGCGGTCGTCTTCTCCGTCGTCGCCGTAGGTGTCCTCCGTCGCCAAGTTAGGGCACGGAAGATCGAACTGCTTGGCCTCCTCTCCCACTCCGTCTAGCAGTTCCTCGTGTGGTAAATAAAACCTCCTTTTTACAGTCTCTTTTGATCCGATAGATTCATCCTTTTCTACCACAAGCAGTTTCTGTTCACACAAGTTGGATCTATTTCATACTACATCTCATAATATGCCTAGTATGTTCACTTATGCTTCACAAAGTAGTTAGATTCCTCACTTGTATTTATTCATGGATTCGTACAAATCTGGAACCAACTCTCTATCTATGAGTGAATGTCTTCGCACTATGAGGTCAATGTCTTCTAAACTGATTTATCTTCAAAATCTTTTGAGAATGCATATGACCTCTTCCCCTTCCCTCGTACCTTAATGCTGTCACAGGTACATGTCCGTGGGAGAATCCCTTGGTTCTCATAGTCTGCATTCATTTGCAGAATTCTTACAGCATCATATAAATTCTCCTGAAGCCAGTTTTTGTCTGACCAGTAGACGTAAGACTTTGACAGTTTTGAAGCATTTTAGTCTAAACTTCATGGCACCAGAAAAATCTACAAGGAAGGGTGGCAGACAGCGTCGTGGTAACACCTCAAGAGATCTGCCTCCTGACCTCTATGAGTTGTACAAGACAGATCCGGCGGAAGACTACAATCAGCGGAAAACTCGAATCCAATGGATTCAAAGATATTGGGCAGAACAATGGTTCAAGTACAGGTTCGTGACCCAGGAGTATGCTGAGAAGAATGCCATCAAGCGACCATGGGGAGACATCCTATACAAAAATCTTCAACCCAGGTCCAGAGCTGAAGCCATTGAACAAGGCTTCTATCCCTGCATGGTCTGTGGACCACAGCCTGCAGATGCAGACCCATCGTCATTGCTATGGTGTCGTGACGACAATCTGTTCAAGCGCAACCTTCAGTTGCCAGGAACTTGGCCAAAGAAAACAAGAAGTCGCGGGGATTAGACTTCAATCCAGGTCCCTCTGCTCCTCGTGTCGATGGCTCACGCGAGGCTAAACCCAATCTTGTTGGGCCCTTCTACAACCTGGAAAGTTTCATCACTCATATTATGGTTCAAGAGGCAGTTGTGGATCAATCTGCAGACGACGCTGAATCTGACGAAGCGCCTGCACCACCGAAGCCAAAAAAGATGAAGAAGCCTAAAGCTTCAAAGCCTGCCCCTGCACCAAAGGTTTCACGGGAGAAGCCTCTGTCCACTGCACCTCCTGAACACAGTGTGCAGTCTGAAGATCTATCACGCATCTCCAAGCCCTCCAAAGTGAAGATGCCCATGCAACCCACCAGCCAAGCACTGACCCCTGCTGTTGTTCTGCGAAATGAGAATGACACCATTGATTTGTCCAGCGACGACGATCTTGGCGATGACGCTCTTGAGCAGTTGATCAAGAGCAAGCAAGAGGCAGAAATCTTCAATGACCTTCCTCTCTTTGATGTTGAAATCATCAACACATTCATTGATGAGTGATTTGACAGCCCAAATGTAAGCTTTGATGATCTTCAACTTCCCATTGGCCTTAGCGTCGCCTTCCACGGAGCCATTGCTGCTGAGCTGGCTCTAGCTCAGAAGATTGTTGAGCTGAAGCATAAGATAGATTATGAAAAGGCTTAGTTCAAGAAGCATATGGCCCAGCTCAATGTTGAAGACATTCAGAACTTCCAGACCATGATGCATGAGCTTAAGGAAGCATTCCGAACCAAACGCGAAGAAGCCAAAGGTTCTCGTGAGCGCATGAAGGATCTTGCTGCTAAATGTGTTCAGGGATACAATGAAGCTGAAAAGCGCAAGGCCTTGGGGCGACCAGGCATCGACCCCAGAATGGCGGCCCAGAAGAAGAAGAAGAAGCCAGTTGTGGCAGAACCCGAAGCACCAAGGCAGGAAGTACATCCAATTGTCTTCCCAGCCAGTATGACACGCTCGAAGCCTAAGGTCCCCACAGTGGCTTCAGAATTGAAGAAAACAAGGGCAGCTGAAGCTAAAGCCAGAAAGTGCAAAACCAAGGGCACCACTGATGATGCTCCTCCAACTAAGAAACACAAAACCAAGAAGAGAGATTGGGCTGCTCCCATAGAGCCCCTTGAGGTCGAGCCAATCTCAGTGGCTCGTCCTGTGTCTAAAAATCAAGAACACCAAGTAATAGTTCATGAGCCTGCTTCCCCAGAGGCTCCTGAAGCTGAAGACAATCCAGCTGTTGACCCCACCGCAGCTGAAGACATTGGTCCTCACGACAATGTTGAAGATGATGAAGTCCTTCCTCAGATCGAGCACCAATTGGTATCATCGCTTGTTCTCACGCACAACGAACTCATCAGCATTAGTCGTCCTCTGACGCCAACTACTCAGGATGCATCGTGGGCTGATCACCCACAACGACAAGACACCCCAAGTTCTCCCCAACCGCAAGCCACCTCACCAGTGCAAGATGACGATGACTTTGAGGCCCAACACACTCCATCTCCGCAAGCGTCGCCAGCATTACGCAGGCTTCACAAAGGACCAAGGCCCCAAGTCACTCCCATTATGCACGTGTCTGAGTCTGAAGCCAAAATGGCTGAAGATATTCCGGCTGCATCAGCTGATGAAGAAGAAGAACCAAGAGTTGAAGCAGAAAGAGTTGCTACATCCCCGTCCCATCAAGATGTTGTTCTCGAGGAGAACGTGTCTGACCCTCTAGCTTCTGAAGTGGAGGTTAACAATCCTGAAGCGGCCACCAACATCACCACTGAAACCAATGACGTTGTCATGGCTGAAGCTAATGTGGCGCCTGAAGCTACTACGGTGCCAGAAGTACAAGCGCCTGAAGCCACTGCAGCGCCCGAAGCCACTACTGAAGCACCTAAGGTGCAAGCACCTGAAGCCAATGTGGCCCCTGAAGCCCATGTCAACGACAATGCCAATGCTCATGTTCTCCCTCCAAGACCTCACACCATTGAGCTGGCATTTGATCGTGGTCAGCCTGTTATGGTTCGATGGCCCATTCTGGTTCCTCCACCTACTGCGGGTCCCCAATTTGACTATCATGTCGAGCACAGACCTTCCGTCCAGAAGCCCAAGCCAAGACTTCCACGATTCCCAGGCAATGCAACTTCACCTGGGGTCTTCAATGTGAATGGCTTCGTGGCACGTAACACCTTCTTCAACAGCGCCAAGAACCCTTTTACCAAACCTCGCATTTCATCAGATCGGTTCGGGAGCTATTAGCAGCGCAGCTACTATTCCTGCATCTTATACAATCAAGGGCGCATATTTCCACATATGCGCCTCGACTCTGAAGCTATAGCTAGCCTGCCCTGCCTTGAAGAAGTGTTGGATTGCTTCAGAGATGCTGGACTGCTACAGTTTATCACAGATAAGGAACACTGGAATGAAGAGCTTCTGCTATAGTTCTATGCAACTCTTCACATTCGAGGCTACAACAGGGATCCAAAGACTTGGGTCCTTGAGTGGATGACAGGCAATGTCCATCATAAAGCCAAAGCTCTTGATATCATTGAGCTCACAGGCCTGCCCACTCCTGGTGAATACTATAAACCAGGTTGTCAACAACACCAGAATGCCTCGGAAAGCATTTTTCAGAAGCCAGAACCCAACATGAGTCAAATGCTGAGCATGATGAAGCCTTTGCCTCACGACGCTGAATACCCGTCTGAATTCTTTGTTGAAGACCTAGAGTATCTGCCTCGCACCATTTACCATATCATCAGAAAGACTCTATGGCTTGTCAAAGGACATTCATCTGCAGTGAAGCTTGAAGGAGCAATGAAGACTTTGGTTTTCTATACCTTCAATGGCATCAGCTTCAATGCTCAAGACTTCTTCATCAGACAATTGGCTGCATCTGGCTCTGACATTTTTGGTCTAAAGTTTTATGCTCCATGGGTAATGCGCCTTATCAAGCTTCACTCTGCAATCAACTGTCAGCCGTATGCGCGCAATCATCTTGTCTTCTTGCCAGAGGTTGATCTGTCAGTTGAAGCCATTTACCCAGAGCCTGCTAAGGATCCCATTTATCTTCACAATGTTGATCACCAAAGCTTCACCCAGCCTATTGAAGGAGTTCCAGGAGTTTCTCGTGTTTATCCCCTTGCTGGCAACACACGTGCCCCTCGCGCTCAAACTGACGCCACTGGTAGCACCATTGCGCAAAGGCCTCGAAGGCGATCTCGTGTCCTAAATGATCGAGAGCTTCTCGTCGCGCTACACCAGAAACATGACAAACATCACAACTGGCTTAAGCATCACATGCAAAGCCTCTTGGTGGATGTCAACCGCATTCGCAATCTTGCCACCAAGAATGCCTTTGTCACTCATGAAACCTGTCAGAGGTCGTGGAAGAGTTTGGCATTACTTAGTACTGAAGCTGATCTGCAAGACGGTGGCTTCACCGGACGATTCAAGTTTGACTCAACTCCTCCCAAGAATGCTCACTTGCGTCGGACTCTCTCACTTGAAGACTCTGACTATTCGTCCTCAGCTGCGACAGTGAATGCCAGATTCATTGATGACCAAGATGATGCAACTTCACCTCCTCCAACTTCAGCGCGTGTCGACACTGCACCAAGTTCTTCTGCACCACTGGACCTCAACGACGACCCTGCTGCCTCGCCTGCACCTTATGGGAACGAGTAGGCGCTCTATGTCTTCAAACCTTTTTTGTCCTTACTGACAAAAGGGGTAGAAGCATATGAGTTGATAGTCTTCAAGCGGGTCCATGTGGGTGGTTGCTTTACCTTTTACTACTTTTGCCAAGTGCTTACAACTCTTGCTTTTCAATACATTTGGTTCTTTGAGTTGTAACACTTAAACTCGATGGTCGTCTGCTACTTATTTGCTATTCTGTGATGTGATGATAAATTCCGCATGTGTGATGATAAATTCCGCACTTAGGTCATTTTGCAGACGTCCATTTTTCATTATGCATGTCATTATCTTCGTTACATCATATCATGCATGATGAATTTTCATCATAGGTTGAAGAGGATCTCCACAAGTACAACCTGCCATGTGCATTTGCATTCCAAGAGCAAAGTACTTATATGCACATCTTTAGGGGGAGCCTTTGCAACTTATGAAGACAATACCCTATCCATTACAATTTCACATATTTTATTCCCGTTGAAAACTTCAACTCGTTTGTCATCAATCACCAAAAAGGGGGAGATTGTAAGTGCATCTAGTGCCACCCCTAGTTGGTTTTGGAGTATTGACAACAAACCTGGTTGAGGGACTAATGTGTTTGTGAGAATTGCAGGATAACACAGGTAGAAGTCCCTCATTGATTCGGTTTTCCTACCAGAGATGAGCCCTAAAAATGTATGAAGACATTAAAGTCAAAGGTGGTATGCGAAGACATTCACTTTGAAGACTATGACAAGAGAAGACATCGCGTGAAGACTATGGAGCGCGAAGACTTAGTTGTTTTGTTGTTCTTTTTCTTCTTTGTTGAGTCGTAGGAACCACCGTACTATTAAGTGGGGTCCAAGAGAACCAGTCAGAATGACTGAAGTGATGCTTAACCAAAATCCTATGTCTTCGAGTGAAGACTATGAGAGCAAATCTTATCCAGAGTTGGATAGGCCAGCTTTGCTTTCCTTGTTATCCTTGCTTCAGTAGTCAATGTAGCTTCCAGAGAGGAAGTTGCGTTGGTTTGTGTTTATGGGGATCCTTACCATAAGCAGATTAGTCAAATTTGGGATCTTGTGGCTTCTTTTGTGTATGATAATGTCAACAAGCCAATAGTTTTTATGGGAGACATGAATGACTTGTTGTATGATATGGACAAAAGCTCCCATCATGTTAATACTAATCGTATCAGTGCTTTCCGTAACATTGTCAAAAATTATGGTTTCTTTGATTTGGGATATAGTGGCCATGCTTACACTTGGACTAACAAACGCTATACTTCTATGCCTATTTTTGAGCGCCTTGATATATGCTTGGTCAATGCTGAATGGTGTGCCTTGTTCCGATTACTAATGTTTACAATCTACCTATCACTATTAGCGATCATGCTCCCTTCTCATATCCACGGATGGTAAATTTAAAAAGCCTTTACAAAGTTTCAAATTTGAAAATTGGTGGCTTATGGAAAAGAATTTTCATGCTTATACTAAAGCTTCTTGGAGTAGCACTGCTCATTGTCCTTTCTATGCTAGAACTAATCACCTTGCAGGGTCTCTCAAAAATGGTGTAAAAAGAAAAAACCTATTCATCAGGAGCTCAATTCTTTGGAAGAGCAAATCAAAAACATCCAAATGAATCCCATACACGAGCAAGACCAAAATTTAGAAAAGCTTATTTGGTTGGCAAATTTGAAGAAAATCTAACCAAGCTCACTCTTTTTTACAGCCAGCAAGCTAAAAAACATTGGGCGACAAAGGGGGATAGAAACACAAGTTTCTTTCACAATTATGTCCTCAAACGGAGAAGGAAGAATCAAATAGTCCCAATCAAGGATAACAATAATATTACTCACTTCAACCCTGAAAAAGTTGCTCAAACCTTTGTTGATTACTTCAAAGATCTTTTTGGGACTAACAATGCAGATCATAGGAGGCCGTACTTGGAGACTATACCAGGGGCTGATCAAGGCAACTTCACAAGCACCATACCAGATAAACAAGAAATTTGGAGCATATTGAAGGAAATGAGAGCAGATGCATCACCTGGCCCAGATGGATTGAATGTGGCATTTTATCTCGCAGCTTGGGACTGGATAGGAGATGCCATCACTAATCTAGTAAGACAATTCTATCTTTCTGGAGTGATGCCTAAACATATCAATAATACAAATATTGCCTTGATCCCCAAAAAGCTTGTTTGTAATATCCCTACAGACTTTAGACCTATTAGTCTTTGTAATGTTGTTTACAAAATCATTGCAAAGTCTTTGGCTAATAGGCTTAAGCCTCACCTACCAGACTATATACATCCTTCTCAACAAGATTTTATTGAGGGGAGGAGAATTAGCAATAATATTATCATAGCTCAAGAAATCACTCACTCCTTTGCTCTCAAGTCCTGGAATACTCCTACTTTCATGCTCAAAATTGATCTTGCTAAAGCTTTTGATCTCTTAGAATGGAAGTTCATCATCAATGCTTTAATTCATAAAGGGCTGCATGGTCATTTCATCAATCTTATTCATGCCTGCATCACTACCCCTGTGTTTTCTATTATAATTAATGGCCAATCATATGCTAGATTCAAAAGTGGCAGAGGCATAAGGCAAGGTTGCCCCCTCTCTTCATATATCTTTGTCCTTGCAATAAATGAATTGTATGTCTCCTTACAGGAAGGAATGGCATCCAACTACTCGACTGGTATATCTCTCGGACAAAATTTCCCCCCTATACATTGCCTAATGTTTGCAGATGATCTACTTGTTTGTGGCCATGCTAATATTCATGAGGCTAATGTCATGAATCAACTGATCCAATCATTTTGTGTTAGATCCGGCCAAACTCCAAATTGGAACAAATCCGAAATCCCTTTTAGTAAAGACGTTGACCCCAACATCCAGCATGCCATTAAGAACATGTTCCATGTTCCACCCATTAATAAAAACTTCATGCATGGTCATCCTCCCATCCTTCCAGCGAAAGACAGATCCTCTGCCTATAACTTTATTATTGATAAATTCAAAGCAAAACTTCCTGCCTATAAAGCCTTCAAACTCTCTCATGCAGGCAGACTCACTCTTATAAACTCTGTATTTGCCTCATTTCCAATCTATCACATGTCAAACATTCTCTTTCCCAAGAAATTCTTAGCCAAACTCACTGCTATCATTAGAAACTTCTGGTGGATAGGTGTTAGAGAGGAAACCAATGAGAGAACCCTCTACCTTGGAGCTTGGAAAGATATTTGTTCTTCCAAGAATGAAGGAGGTCTGGGCATAAAGAATATGCAAACTACCAACATAAGTCTGATCCTTGCAGCAACCTAGAGAACACCAGAAAATCCCAATAGTCATCTTTCTAAAGTCTTGCAATCAAAATATTTTCATGATTCATCATTTTGGAGAGCTAATCCAGCAATTCCCAAATCTGCCTTTTGGCCTCAATTCTAAAAGTCAAAACTATGCTAATCAAGAATTCATTTTTCCAGATCACGAAAGGTAGCATCTCTCTTTGGAGCTCTCCTTGGTTCCATTCCTGGGAACATATTTATGACCATCTTGTTATTCAGAACAATGATTTCATCTACCCTTCTTTGGTCAAGGACCTTTGGCTTCCTAATCATAAAGGGTGGAATAATGATCTCATTGACACTCTGTTTGATCATGATACAGCTGATGCTATAAAACAAGTTCCAATTATACAAGTGGAAGATAGAGATCCATTGTGCTGGAAGCTAGCACCGACAGGGAAATTCACTAGCAAAAGTGCATATAAACTGTGTCTACAAGTAATACAGGAGGAGGGTGAACCACGACCTAAAGATCTACCTAACAACACCAAAGAATTGCTCAAACAGATCTGGAAAGCAAAAGATGTTGCACCAAGAATTCAAACATTTGCTTGGAGGCTGATTAGAAGAGCTCTGCCTACAGGTAAAAGAGAAGGTAATTATTCTAAACACACCATTACCCTCTGTGCTAGACGTGGTATGGAAGAAGATGAGTTGCATATGAAAGTGCTAGTGATCGACTAGAGGGGGGGGTGAATAGGTGATTTTTAAGAAAGTCTTGAAAACATGGGAGTTTCGAAGACAAACGATAGAAATAAACCTATTACCATGCAGTGGAAGGTAGACTGCACTAAGCAAACCATAGTCAAGTATTCAATGAAGTGAAAGCACAACAACTAATGGTAGCTAGGAAGTATGGATCAGGTAGGAAGATAGTACTAAGCCAATCAGAACAAGCAGTCACTCAGTGAAGACAAAAGATAATGCAAACAAACAATGACTTCACAAGGACCAATTGTAAATAAAGAGATGGGAATGATAGAACCACTGACTCGTTGAAGACAATGATTTGTTGGACCAGTTCCAGTTGCTGTGACAACTGTACGTCTGGTTAGGGAGGCTGAGATTCAACTCAGAAGACCATGTCTTCATCTTATTCCCCTTGAGCTAAGGACACCCAGTCCTCGCCCAATCACTCTGGTAAGTCGGTAATGCTAGGGTAGTATTAAGATATGCACATGGTGAACTACGGAAGTAGTTTGGAGTCCCGAATGGGAAATGGGACATCACGAGGAGCTCTGGAATGGTCCGAAGGTAAAAATTTATATATGGGAAGTCATATTCAAGGTTCCAGAAAATGTTCGGGTCTTTTCAGTATTGTACCGGGAAGGTTATAGAAGGTTCCGGAGTGGGACCCACCTGCATGGGGGGCACATATGGACATGGGTAGTGGGGCCAGGCCCCACAACCCATGGTCTAGATGCACCAAATACCCCTAAAAGTAATATGATAATATCCCTAAGGGATAAGATCAAGATCCCTAAAAAGGGGGATAACGATCGGTGGGGAAGGAAAGGAGGGATTTCCTTCCTCCTCCCTTGGCCAACGACCCTAGGGGTTTGGAGAGAAAGCCACGAGCCCCTACACGCCTATATAAAGGTGGGAGGCGTTGGGGGCAGACACCCTTCCACCCTTGCCCATCTTCCTCTCGTTACACCTCCTCCACCTCGCACAAACACTTGGCGAAGCCCTGCTGCAGTTCCACTTCTGCCACAACACGCCGTCATGTTGGTTCAAATATCTTCTACCTCCTCTCCGTTTCTTACTAGATCAAGAAGGAGAGAACGTCACTAAGCCGCACATGTGCTAAACTCGGAGGTGTTGTTTCCATTCAGCACTAGATTAGTTGGATCGTGATTGGATCGCGAAGAGTACGACTACATCAACCGTGTCTTATACGCTTCAATTTTGGTCTACAAGGGTATGTAGACACACTCTCCTCTCATTGTTATGCATCTCCTAGATTAGATCTTGGGTGTTTCATAGGAATTTTTTTGATTTTCATTCAACGTTCCCCATCAGTGCATCATGAGATGTATTTGCACGAGTAGAACACAAAGAAGTTGTGGGCATTGATGTCCAAAATGCTTACTTCCTTTGTTATTTTGTATTCAGCGGTATTGTGGGATGAAGCGGCTCGGACAGACCTTACTTGTCCTTGCACAAGAGACCGATTCCACTGACTAACATGCAACTTGTCTTGCATAAAAGTGGCTTTGCGGGTGTCTCTCCCACCTTAGTTGAATCTGATTTGACAACGACGGTCCTTGTAGAAGGTTAAAAGGCAACTTGTACATCATGTTGTGGTTTTGCGTAGATAAGAAGGGTTCTTATAGTTTGCCCTAGCAGCCACGTAAAAATTGCAACAACGATTAGAGGACGTCTAACTTTTTTTTGTAGGGCATGCTGTGATGTGGTATGGCCAAAACATGATGTGATATATGTTGATGTATGAGATAATCATGTTTCGTAATAGGTTCATGACTTTCATGTCGATGAGTACAACAACCGACAGGAGCCATAGGATTGTTTTTAATTTATTGTATGACCTGCGTGTCAATCATTAAACGCTATGTAATTGCTTTACTTTACCGTTATGAGTTAGCAATAGTCGTAGCATTAATAGTTGGCGGAGACAACCATGTGACGAAATGATGATGGAGATCATGGTGTCGGTGTCATGCCGGTGACGAGGGAGATCATGCTAATGCTTTGGAGATGGAGATCAAAAGCACAAAGATGATAGTGACCATATCATGTCACATATTGATTGCATGTGATGTTTATCTTTTATTCATCTTATTTTGCTTAGGACAACGGTAGCATTATAAGATGATCCCTCCACTTAATTCAAGATAAAATGTGTTCTTTCTAAGTATGCACCGTTGCGGTAATGATAGGGTAGTATTGAGATATGCACATGGTGAACTACATAAGTAGTTTGGAATCCCGAATGGGAAATGGGACATCACGATGTAACATTCCAAATTTTCAATTTGGAATGTTATAAATTAGATCATCATGCATATCATATTTTATTTTGCATTTTGGTTGATACTAGAAATTCTACGCAACTCAATGACCCACGGAGAGAGTTGGGGATTTCGTTATTTTCATATTTGAGTTCTCTCAAATTTTGAGAATAGGATCATTTGATTTTATTTATTTTATCATCAATTATTTCTATTACAAAAATATGAGAGAGGGAATAAAATGACTTTCCTAAAAAAAGAAATATTGAGGATTTAATAATAAAATCAAATAAGATTTTATTTCGGAGTTTTTCGGTGTTTTATTTGAATTTAGGAAAAATATGCGTTTTTCAAAATTGCATTTAGGGCCCAAATAAATGTTCACCTTGTGCGGCTTGATTTTAGAAGCCCGTGAAAATTTATTCGGAATTTTTGGAGTCCGTTTAGTATTTCTTTTTATTTTTCTACCGAGCGGAATAATAAAAAAAACGAACCGACTTCGGGCCGTACCCGAGCGGGACACCGCCCGGGGGCAGCCTTTAAATAGCGCCGCCCCAGCCCATCAGCCCCGCCTCGATCTGTGTGCACCGCCGGAGCCGCTGCCGCCGACGATTCTGCCGCCAAGGTTCGTCGTGCCTCGATTTCCGTGCCAAAAAAAGAGAAAATATATATATTCCGCGTTCGTCGTTTTTCTGTTTCTCGGATTAAATCCGTGATTTTTTTGATCGCGATTCCTGATCCGATTTTCGTTTTAGTTTAACTTTTCGCTCGTTTATCGAAATCAGGCAATTCAAACGCCTAGAATTTCGTCTCGAAACCCTCTATCCGTTTAACCAACTTAAACAAGTTTTTGTTACTGTAAAATTTGCCCTAGATCCAGAATACTAGAACGAAGTTGTTTTCCTTCGCCGTTTGTCTTTCGTTGCTTCGTTCGATTTGATTCTTTTTGCCAACCGGAGTTCTTAAGTTGAACCTTCTGGTTAGATCTCTTATTTGAGTTTTACCTGTGCATTAGATGAGTACTTATTGTATGCTTGTTTGTTTGTCCACAATAGAATACCCGGAGTGCGCCGCCTATTACTTCGAATCGTTAGGTTTCGCGGATCATCAACAAGGCAAGTAACACTTTGATCATACCTTTTCTACTACCCAGTTTTATTGCATTAGATCAATCCTCACACATTGCATGATTAGGATCTAATTAAATTGAGGGATGGGAAGTAGACGAGGTAGTACCTATTACCTGTTATTACCAAACCTTTAAGAGTTACTTCTACGTTTGCTTATTATGCCATGCTATGCTAGTAGACGTGGATTGGGTGAGTGATATCCATGACAGATGTGAGATTGTTAATTAATGGTTTATCTAAGGTGGCAACTTAAACACACATCTGGGTGGATTGAGGCATCTGGGTATTCCAGGACTTGCCTGTTTTCTTTTGGACCGCCACCCAGGCTCAAAGGGATCATGAGACTATTCATACTAGAAACTTCCGTGTGCAGCCACAAGCTATTATGGGCTCTAGCATAGTTGACTAAGTTGTGTGAACTCTTACAGTGGTAGACTAGCAGATGTAGTGGATGTAGGTGGTACGGTCTACCCATCGTAAGGTGCTAGCGCTTCTGAAAGACTATGTCTCGGTCATCCGTCTTCTCAAAACCATGTAGTGCGAGAAACCAAATGGAGGCGATCGAGTCTTGTGGGGAAAAGTGCGCAAACCTCTGCAGAGTGTAATATACTAATCATGGTTAGCCGTGTCCCCGGTTATGGACATCTTGAGTATCTAGTACTTGGATTATCATGTGAATCTCAACATGTTACTCTAAATTAATTTTGTTGGGTTATGTTTAATGATGATGCTTAATTGGGATTGGGAATGCTGTCAACCATTCTCAATGTTTAACAACCACCATGATAGTAATTAAATTTTATTCCTTTGAAGTAGGGAAAAATTGGCTTTACGCAAAACTGTAACCATAGAGTTTTCCACCAGCCAAATATGCATATAGTATAGCTGTTTTCATTCCATTACTCTCTATGTGTTACCTTGCCAGCATATTCCATGTGCTGACCCGTTTTCGGGCTGCAACATCAATGTTGCAGACTTTTCAGACGACGACCAAGGAGTTTTTAGGTCGTGGTCCTATACTCAGTGATGTCGTTGGAGTTGATGGACTCACTTATCTTCCAAGCCTTCCGCTGTTATCGTTTTTAGATGGCCTTAAGCCATACTTATTGTAATAAGTTCTCTTTTGAGACACTCGATGTAATAAGTGTGTGATTGCTACTCTGCTATAAATCCTCCGAGTACTATGTGGTGTCAGCATTACTGATCCAGGGATGACACTGGAGCACAGAGATCAGACTGTTTGAGGTCTGGTCGCTACAGAGATGGTATCAGAGCACACGCTGACTGTAGGACACGACCACTAAGCTAAAGACCTAGATCACTATTCACTCTCTTCTCTTCTGACCTCTCATCTTTTCTACTCTTTAGGATGGCGGATGCAAGGAACAAGTTCACACAACCGGATGAAGATACACCCTTTGGACGACACTTGAAGGAAGTCACTAGATATCTGAACATAGGAGTACCAAGCTTCATGGGAACCTACAACGCCACTTTACCTGAAGAAGAGCGCTGGATGATTCAAGTTCAAGTTCCAGGAAGGACGTTCATGCCAGTCACTGAGCCCATAGAGTTTTCTTTTGATGCACCAACTTGGAGTCTAGGAAAGAGCATGGCAGCTCACATCGCCATGGGACGCATTGGAGAAGTCTACCACAAGGATCTCAAGGATACTATCTACCAAATTTGTGGGCGCCGAGATGAGCACTGGGAAATGATCAGCACCAGGAAGGATAGGTCAATCGCAGCTTTTATCCAGGAGTTAAACCAGCACATTCGACGACAGGAGAACGAGATGTGCACCGACATGATAGATCTGAAGAAGGCTAAGACTAGAATCAAGGAACTGGAGGAAGAACTCAAGGCTACACGTGAAGATTATGAAGAGGAAATTGAAGTATTGGTGAAGAAGAATGACGACCTGATCAAGAAGATTGGAATATTTATGGGAGGCCCTACGCCAGTAGATGAAGACGAAGAACCCCAGGAAATTAGCCCGGAAGACTACATCATCATCGACGGCACCGACTCGGAAGCAGATAGTAGCGATGATGACTATGTTGATGAAGCAGGAGAAGATATCATGGAGTCAACGACCGAAGAATATTTCTAGTAGACCACCTCATCAGTAGTAGTAGTCCACCATGTAAATATAGTAGTCCGAGCACTTTTGCGATAGATAGATCGATTGTATGCCCTTGTTTGATTGATTGAAGTGAATTGTTTGTTTTGCCTCATGTGCATATGGGTAGTGTTTTCTCTTTAGACCCCCTCTATTCTTATATCTCATCTTTTCTAAACCCTCAGATGCCTCCGAGACGTGACCCCAGATTTACCTTTCCACCGGAGGTCACCCTGTTGATCCAGCAGCCGAACACATTGATGCAGTTGCTAGTCCAGAGTCAGAATCAGGGGAACAACAACAACCCACCACCACCACATGTTGACCACTTATCCCGTTTTCTTAGGCTGAATCCGCCGGCGTTTTCTAGTAGCACCGAGCCGATAGTAGCAGATGATTGGCTCCGTAAGACAGCTAGGGAGTTGACCACATCAGGATGTACGGATGCAGAGAAGGTGAAGTTTGCCGCACATCAGCTAGAAGGACCCGCGGCATCATGGTGGGAGAATTTCACAGCCACTTTCCCAGTAGACATTGTCACATGGGACCAGTTTCAGCAGGCTTTTCGTACTACACACGTTTCAGCAGGAGCTATGGCCATGAAGAAGCGTGAGTTTCGCAACTTGCGCCAAGGAGGAAGGACAGTTGGCCAGTATGTGGAGGAATTTATTAAGCTAGCATGTTATGCCCCAAATGACGTCGCTACGGATGCAGCTAAGCAGGAGAAGTTTCTAGAAGGACTGAATGATGAGTTGAGCATGCAGTTGATGGTAGCCACCTTCAACAACTACCAGGAGTTGGTAGATCGTGCTCTTATGATTGAAGGGAAGCAGCAGCAAATTGAGAATCGCAAGAGGAAGTATGGACAAGTAAAGTACAATTCAGGAGCTCAGCAGAAGCCACGTTTTACCCCTAGACCGAGAGGACATTTTCAGCATACCCATGGAGGAGGTAGCTCGCACAATCACAATGGCACCAAGAATGGTAATGGCAATGGAGGAAGCAACGGCCAGAACCGCACCAACCCATCAACCCCAGCCAAGAAGGACCTAAGCCAAGTCACTTGTTTTAAGTGTCAGAAGACATGACATTATGCCAATGAATGTCCTGAAGGCCAAAATGGCAATGGAAGTTCTGGGAAGAAGCCGAACCCTTTCAACAGGGGACAGGTGAACCACGTTAGCGTGGAGGAGGTTGAAGCTCAACCCAATGCAGTAATAGGTAAGTTTTTGGTTAAGTCATTTACTGCACTCGTTCTTTTTGATACTGGCGCATGGCATTCATACATCTCAAGGGGATTTGTGGATAAGTATAACCTACCAACCCAAGCCCTTAGGTCACCCATGTTAGTAACCTCGCTCGGAGCAGAGTATGTGGCTAGTCTATGGTGTGATCGGTTCATCATTAAGGATTGGTAACTATGTTTTTCCCTCAGACCTAATAGTATTGGAATCTCAAGGATTGGATGTGATATTAGGCATGGATTGGTTATCAAAGTATGAAGGGAATATTGAATGTGCTAGTAAGTCAATTTTGCTTACCACATCAGAAGGGAGAAGGATCAAGTATGTATCCCGGCATTTGCCAAAGAGGACTCAAGTAAATTGCCTAACAGGAGTTGCGCAGGAGGAAGTACCAGTGGTAAGGGATTTCCCTGATGTATTTCCAGAGGAGTTGTCAGGCATGCCACCGGATAGAGATATTGAGCTTTTGATTGAGCTATTGCCAGGCACAGGTCCAATATCAAAGAGACCATATAGGATGCCAGCAAAGGATTTGGTGGAAATTAAGAAGCAGATTAAGGAGTTACTGTATAAAGGATATATTCGCCCAAGTTCTTCGCCTTGGGGATCGCCAGTACTTCTGGTGGAGAAGAAAGATGGATCGTTAAGGATGGTTGTTGATTATCAAGGATTGAATGAAGTAACGGTCAAGAACAAGTACCCACTACCAATGATCAATGATCTGTTTGACCGATTGCAAGGAGCTAAGGTATTTTCCAAGATCGATCTGCGATCAGGATACCACCAGTTGAAGATTCGAGAACAGGATATTCCGAAGACAGCTTTTACCACCAGGTATGGGCTGTATGAGTATACCGTTATGTCATTTGGTCTGACTAACGCACCTGCCTATTTTATGAACATGATGAACAAAGTGTTTATGGAGTTTTTGGATAAGTTCGTCGTAGTGTTCATTGATGATATCCTGGTTTATTGGGAGAATGAGGAGGAGCATAAGGAACATTTGCGTTTGGTACTTGGAAAGCTCAGAGAACATCAATTATATGCCAAGTTCAGCAAATGTGAGTTTTGGTTGAAGGAAGTAGGATTTCTCGGACACGTTATATCTGGAGAAGGTATATCAGTTGAAACCGTGACCAAGTGGGAAGCCCCAACAACAGTTGGAGAGATTCGGAGTTTTCTTGGACTCGCAGGATACTACCGGAGATTTATTGAGAATTTCTCAAAGATTGCGAAGCCTATTACTGAGTTGTTGAAGAAGGATACCAAGTTCATATGGACAGAGGAGTGTGAGGCTAGTTTCCAGGAGTTGAAGAAACGTTTGGTTACCTCACCAGTGTTGATTTTGCCAAACCAGACCAAAGATTATGAGGTGTATTGTGACGCTTATCGTCGAGGACTTGGAGCAGTGCTTATGCAGGAAGGGAGAGTTGTTTCATATGCCTCAAGACAACTGAAGCCTCATGAGTTGAATTATGCCACACATGATTTGGAGTTAGCAGCCGTAGTGCATGCTTTGAAAAATGGAGACATTTTCTCATTGGAAATCATTGTGAGGTGTACACGGATCATAAGAGTTTGAAGTACATTTTCACACAGAAGGAGTTGAATCTCAGACAAAGGAGATGGTTGGAGCTTATCAAGGATTATGATATGAAATTGCATTATCACCCCGGAAAGGCTAATGTAGTAGTTGACGCATTAAGCCGTAAGAGCCATGTCAATACGTTAATGACGGGAGGAATACCAAGGGAGTTAGCAGAAAATATTCGTGAAGTATGCTTGGAAATAGTCCCGAGAGGTTATGTAGCAGCAATGGAGATTCAGTCAACCTTGATGGATAAAATCAGGGAAGCTCAGAAAGCTGACAAAGAGATTGCCGCTATAAAGGAGAAACTAAGCAAAGGAAAAGCTAAAGGATTCCGTGAGGATGAGCACGGCACCCTATGGTTTGAAGACCGCGTTTATGTGCCCAATGACCCGGAGATCAGGAAGTTGATTTTGCAAGAGGCACACGACTCACCGTATTCAATTCACCCAGGAAATACCAAAATGTATCTGGATTTGAAGGATATTTTCTGGTGGGCCGGAATGAAGAAAGATATAGCGGAGTATGTAGCAGTTTGTGATGTATGTCAGAGAGTAAAGGCAGAGCATTAGAAGCCAGCAGGATTGTTACAACCATTGTCGATACCCGAATGGAAGTGGGATAAGCTAGGCATGGATTTTATCACGGGATTGCCCAGGACTCGTTCAGGCTATGACTCAATTTGGGTTGTAGTTGATCGACTGACGAAAGTAGCTCATTTCATCCCAGTAAAGACCACTTACACTAGTGCTAAGTTGGCAAAGATATACATGACCAGGATCGTATGTCTACATGGAGTTCCAAGGAGTATCGTATCAGATAGAGGAACCCAGTTTACCTCAAAGTTCTGGAAGCAGTTGCACGAAACTTTGGGAACCAGGTTAGAATTCAGTACAGCTTTTCATCCACAGACAGATGGACAGACCGAGAGAGTCAATCAGATTTTGGAGTATATGCTGAGAGCTTGTGCACTAGATTATGGATCTAGTTGGGACGATAATTTGCCATATGCAGAGTTCTCTTACAACAACAGTTATCAAACCAGTTTGAAGATGGCCCCTTTCGAAGCTTTGTACGGAAGGAGGTGCAGGACACCGTTGTCGTGGGACGAAGTTGGAGACCGCCAGTTGTTTGGACCTGACTTGATTAAAGAGTCTGAACAGAAGGTGAAGTTGATACGCGATAGGCTCAAGGTAGCCCAGTCCAGACAGAAGAGTTATGCGGATTCTAAATGCAAGGAGACAGTTTACGAAGTCGGAGATAGAGCTTATCTTCGAGTATCTCCACTTCGGGGAACAAAGTGTTTTGGATTTAAAGGAAAGTTAGCGCCACGATTTGTAGGACCATATCGAGTTTTGGAGCGTATGGGAGAAGCGGCCTACAAGTTGGAATTGCCCGAAGGATTGTCAGGAGTACATGATGTGTTCCACGTTTCTCAGTTAAAGAAATGTCACGCGGAGATGGCTGACATACCGTTGAGAGACACAGTGCCTTTGGAAACTATTCAGTTGGATAACGATTTGACCTACGAGGAGAAACCAGTTAAGATCCTCGAGTTTGCCAGTCGAGTCACTCGCAACAAGGTTATCAAGTTTTGCAAAGTTCAGTGGAGCAACCACACGGAGGATGAAGCCACCTGGGAACGAGAGGAAGATTTGCTCAAAGACCACCCTCACCTATTTTCTAGCCAACCCGAATCTCGAGGGCGAGATTCATCTTAAGGGGGTAGGTTTGTAACATCCCAAATTTTCAATTTGGAATGTTATACATTAGATCATCATGCATATCATATTTTATTTTGCATTTTGGTTGATCCTAGAAATTCTATGCAACTCAATGACCCACGGAGAGAGTTGGGGATTTCATTATTTTCATATTTGAGTTCTCTCAAATTTTGAGAATAGAATCATTTGATTTTATTTATTTTATCATCAATTATTTCTATTACAAAAATATGAGAGAGGGAATAAAATGACTTTCCCAAAATAAAGAAATATTGAGGATTTAATAACAAAATCAAATAAGATTTTATTTCGGAGTTTTTTGGTGTTTTATTTGAATTTAGGAAAAATGTGTGTTTTTCAAAATTGCATTTAGGGCCCAAATAAATGTTCGCCTTGTGCGGCTTGATTTTAGAAGCCCGTGAAAATTTATTTCGGAATTTTTGGAGTCCGTTTAGTATTTATTTTTATTTTTCTTCCAAGCGGAATAATTAAAAAAAACGAACCGACTTCGGGCCGTACCCGAGCGGGACACCGCCCGGGGGCAGCCTTTAAATAGCGCCGCCCCGAGCCGCCCCAGCCCATCAGCCCCGCCTCGATCCGCGCGCGCTGCCGGAGCCGCCGCCGTCGACGACGATTCCGCCGCCGAGGTTCGTCGCGCCTCGATTTCCGTGCCGAAAAAAGACAAAAAAAGAGAAAAAAATTATCCGGCGTTCGTCGTTTTTCTTTTTGTCGGATTAAATCCGCGATTTTTCTGATCGCGATTCATGATCCAATTTTCGTTTTAGTTTAACTTTTCGCTCGTTTATCGGAATCAGGCGATTCAAGCGCCTAGAGTTTCGTCTCGAAACCCTCTATCCGTTTAACCAACTTAAACAAGTTTCTGTTATTGTAAAATTTGCCCTAGATCCAGAATACTAGAACGAAGTTGTTTTCTTTCGCCGTTTGTCTTTCGTTGCTTCGTTCGATTTGATTCTTTTTGCCAACCGGAATTCTTAAGTTGAACCTTCTGGTTAGATCTCTTATTTGAGTTTTATTTGTGCATTAGATGAGTACTTATTGTATGCTTGTTTGTTTGTCTGCGATAGAATACCCGGAGTGCGCCGCCTGTTACTTCGAATCGTTAGGTTTCACGGATCATCAGCAAGGCAAGTAACACTTTGATCATACCTTTTCTACTACCCAGTTTTATTGCATTAGATCAATCCTCACACATTGCATGATTAGGATCTAATTAAATTGAGGGATGGGAAGTAGATGAGGTAGTACCTATTACCTGTTATTACCAAACCTTTGGGAGTTACTTCTACGTTTGCTTATTATGCCATGCTATGCTAGTAGAAGTGGATTGGGTGAGTGATATCCATGACAGATGTGAGATTGTTAATTAATGGTTTATCTAAGATGGCAACTTAAACACACATCTGGGTGGATTGAGGCACCTGGGTATTCCAGGACTTGCCTATTTTCTTTTGGACCGCCACCCAGGCTCAAAGGGATCATGAGACTATTCATACTAGAAACTTCCGTGTGCAGCCACAAGCTATTATGGGCTCTAGCATAGTTGACTAAGTTGTGCGAACTCTTACAGTGGTAGACTAGCAGATGTAGGGGATGTAGGTGGTATGGTCTACCCATCGTAAGGTGCTAGCGCTTCTGAAAGACTATGTCTCGGTCATCCGTCTTCTCAAACACCATGTAGTGCGAGAAGCCAAACGGAGGCGATCGAGTCTTGTGGGGAAAAGTGCGCAAACCTCTGCAGAGTGTAATAAACTAATCATGGTTAGCCGTGTCCCCGGTTATGGACATCTTGAGTATCTAGTACTTGGATTATCATGTGAATCTCAACATGTTACTCTAAATTAATTTTGTTGGGTTATGTTTAATGATGATGCTTAATTGGGATTGGGAATGCTGTCAACCATTCTCAAGTTTAACAACCACCATGATAGTAATTAAATTTTATTCCTTTGAAGTAGGGAAAATTTGGCTTTACGCAAAACTGTAACCATAGAGCTTTCCACCAGCCAAATATGCATATAGTATAGCTGTTTTCATTCCATTACTCTCTATGTGTTACCTTGCCATCATATTCCATGTGCTGACCCGTTTTCGGGCTGCAACATTAATGTTGCAGACTTTTTAGACGACGATTAAGGAGTTTTTAGGTCGTGGTCCTATACTCAGTGATGCCGTTGGAGTTGATGGACTCACTTATCTTCCAAGCCTTCCGCTGTTATCGTTATTAGATGGCCTTAAGCCATACTTATTGTAATAAGTTCTCTTTTGAGACACTTGATGTAATAAGTGTGTGATTGCTACTCTACTATAAATCCTCCGAGAACTGTGTGGTGTCAGCATTACTGATCCAGGGATGACACCGGAGCACAGAGATCAGACTGTTTGAGGTCTGGTCGCTACACACGAGGAGCTATGGAATGGTCTGAAGGTAAAAATTTATATATGGGAAGTCATATTCAAGGTTCTAGAAAATGTTCGGGTCTTTTCAGTATTGTACCGAGAAGGTTATAGAAGGTTTCAGAGTGGGACCCACCTTCATGGGGGGCACATATGGACATGGGTAGTGGGGCGAGGCCCCACAACCCATGGTCTAGATGCACCAAATCCCCCTAAAAGGAATATGATAATATCCCTAAGAGATAAGATCAAGATCCCTAAAAAAGGGGATAATGATCGATGGGGAAGGAAAGGAGGGATTTCCTTCCTCCCCCCTTGGCCAAAGACCCTAGGGGTTTGGAGAGCAAGCCACCAGCCCCTACACGCCTATATAAAGGTGGGAGGCATTGGGGGCAGACACCCTTCCACCCTTGCCTGTCTTCCTCTCGTTACACCTCCTCCACCTCACTCAAACACTTGGCGAAGCCCTGCTGCAGTTCCGCTGCTGCCACAACACGCTGTCATGTTGGTTCAAATATCATCTACCTCCTCTCTATTGCTTACTAGATCAAGAAGGAGAGAACATCACTAAGCCGCACATGTGCTAAACTCGGAGGTGTCGTTTCCATTCAGCACTAGATCAGTTGGATCGTGATTGGATCGCGAAGAGTACGACTACATCAACGCATTTTATACGCTTCAATTTCGGTCTACAAGCGTATGTAGAAACACTCTCCTCTCATTGTTATGCATCTCCTAGATTAGATCTTGGGTGTTTCATAGGAATTTTTTTGATTTTCATTCAACGTTCCCCATCAGTGCATCATGAGATGTATTTGCACGAGTAGAACACAAAGAAGTTCTGGGCGTTGATGTCCAAATTGCTTACTTCCTTTGTTATTTTGTATTCAGCGGTATTGTGGGATGAAGCGGCTCGGACCAACCTTACTTGTCCTTGCACAAGAGACCGATTCCATTGACTAACATGCAACTTTTCTTGCATAAAAGCGGCTTTGCGGGTGTCTCTCCCACCTTAGTTGAATCTGATTTGACAACGGCGGTCCTTGTAGAAGGTTAAAAGGCAACTTGTATATCATGTTGTGGTTTTGCGTAGATAAGAAGGGTTCTTATAGTTTGCCCTAGCAGCCACGTAAAAATTGCAATAACGATTAGAGGACATCTAACTTTTTTTTGTAGGGCATGCTGTGATGTGGTATGGCCAAAACATGATGTGATATATGTTGATGTATGATATGATCATGTTTCGTAATAGGTTCACGACTTGCATGTCAATGAGTACAACAACCGACAGGAGCCATAGGATTGTTTTTAATTTATTGTATGACCTGCGTGTCAATCATTAAACGCTATGTAATTGCTTTACTTTATCGTTATGAGTTAGCAATAGTCGTAGCATTAATAGTTGGCGGAGACAACCATGTGACGACACGATGATGGAGATCATGGTGTCGGTGTCATGCCGGTGACGAGGGAGATCATGCTAATGCTTTTGAGATGGAGATCAAAAGCACAAAGATGATAGTGACCATATCATGTCACATATTGATTCCATGTGATGTTTATCTTTTATTCATCTTATTTTGCTTAGGACAACAGTAGCATTATAAGATGATCCCTCCACTTAATTCAAGATAAAATGTGTTCTTTATAAGTATGCACCGTTGCGAAAGTTCATCGTTTCGAAGCACCTCATGATGATCGGGTGTGATAGACTCTACATTCATATACAACGGGTGTAACACAGTTTTACACATGCAGAATGCTTGGGTAAAACTTGACAAGCCTAGCATGTACAGACACGGCATCAGAACATGGAGGATCAAAAGGTCGAGCATGTGTCACATAGTAGATATGAACAACATGGTGATGTTCACCATTGATGACCACCCCATCTCACATGATGATCGGACATGGATTAATTGATTTGGATCATGTAGCACTTGGACAACATGAGGGATGTTGAAGTGGGAGTTCACTAGTAATTTGATTAACAGAACCAATTATTATGAACATAGTCTAAATGTCTTTGCAATTTATGTTGTAGATTAATGGCTCGCGCTGTAGCTCCCTTGAATTTTAATTCGTTCCTAGAGAAGGCTAAGTTGAAAGACTCCGCGTGACATGTGTGGCATGCGTCGTCGGCCTGGTTGGGCCTCCAACGTGTCATGTGGTGCTCCCATCCGGCGGGTCTTGGCGGGGCGGCAAACCTTTTTCCTTCCTCTTTCGCGAGCTCGTACGGGGGCTTGTCATTGGATGTCACTGGATCTGGCTCCATGGGGGAGGCTTCCCTGGCTGGGGACTCTGCCCCCCAGCGTGGATGCGGTGTGGGGTGGCAGGCAGCGCGGATGCGGCGGCTGCGTGGTGGCGCAGCGTGGAGGGCGCTATATTTTCCTAGGCTTGGGTGGAGCTGGCTCGCTAGTTCTTTTAGTCGGCGACGAGGTATGCAGTGGCTTCTACTTGGTCATGGCGTGATGGTGGGCTACGCGTATGCGGCAGTTGCGTGGTGGTGCGGCGTGGAGGGCGTCAGATCTCCCCGAGCTCGGGGTGAAACTTGCTCGCTGGTTCTTCTAGCCAGCAATGAGGTTTGGAGTAGCTTCTACTTGGTCATGGCGTGATTGCTTCGTGGGAGGTGTGCAGGTTAGCGAAGGTGCAATGCGTGAGGATGTGGCGTTGGGCAGTGCTCCAGCGAAATCTTGCTGGGCTCTTGTCGGATGGTGTGCTTAGACAATTATGAATTTGACTCAAGATGACTACAAGCGCCAGTGAAATTCCTTGAAACTTCAGACAGACGGTCAAGAAAGAGTGAAGTTGTTGAGTTTAGGTAACTTTTATATGTGACACCTAATAAGTGTGTTGTTCACTTTAACGCATGTCAGTGATCAGTATGTGATGATGTTGAATGGTTACTCTCAAAGTTGGGAGCACAAACTAGAGTAAAGAGAAACTTAATTTTGCTCGAGTGTTGACTATGATCAAGAAAAGAAGGGACTACAGTTGCATGTGGAATGACATGGAGTGTGGGAGTAGCAGCAGTACTCATGGTGTAACTGAAGTACAATGTACATGAAAATTTGACACATAGACAAATTTAGGATGGTGGAGAATATATGTCAAAGTAGAGTTTGTTGGAGTTGTATCGAATATTGTGTACAAGATAGGTTACAATTGTATGTCTAAATAAGTAGGAGTTGAGTGATATTAGGACACTTATATTCAAGGCCTCAAATATAATGCGGGAGTAGACACGCGATGTAACCTATAACGATATAATAGTGCAGACACACAAGTGGAGCCGACAGCATGTCCCAACGCCCGAGTGGCCGGTATAGTGACGATGTCTCGGAGAGGAGCGTCTGTAGTTAGGCTTTGAAGATGTAGCCATGTATTCTCAAAAAAAGAAGAAGATGTAGCCATGTTAGTGATTCTCGTTAATAAATTTCATTGTTGTGCTTGTGTGATTGGTTGATTCTCGAATAACCGACGACCCTGCCTCGTATCAATTCTAACAATACCGCTCAAATTACAAAATGCATTATGCACCTATAACGAATGTTATACAAGAGCAGACAATCTCTATTTCTAATGGACGAGTTGGTAAATCATCTCCATAGTTTATTTTCGCTAGTTTTTTTTCGTCTCTCCTCCCACCACCCCCTCCCACCCTGGTCCACGGTTTATTTTCGCTGTGTTTTTTCGTCTCTCCTCCCACCACCTCCTCCCACCCTGGTCCATCGGTTTATTTTTCTCTCCACTCTTTATTACAACCAGAACATTCCTAATGTATAACAGATCACGGATCTAACTTCCTTAATTTATGCAAATCAACCGATTCCTTTTATTGGTTCAATTTATCTTAGGAAACAAATAACAAATTTTCAGGAAACAAATAATACATTTTAATCTAACTTTCTAAAATTATGCAAATCAGTCGATTCCTTTTATTGGTTCAATTTGTCTTAGGAAACAAATAACAGATTTTCAGGAAACAAATAATACATTTTAATCTAACTTTCCTAACTTATCTAAATCAATCAATTTCTCTTATTAGTGAAATTTGTTTTAGGAAACAAATAACAGACACGTCACAACTTTCCTCCCAATAAATAGTTTCTTGACATTTGCAAACTTTCCTAATCAGACACGTCACAAATGGGCAGGTACTGATATCACGTTACCAAACAATAAAACCCCATTTGCATAGAAATCAGTTCAAAAATCCTAACTTTCCTAAATTTTTACCTTTCCTTGATAACAACCAATATTTTCTATGTTTTCCACCTATTGAAGGAAATCACCCCTCCATCGATATTAGCATTTTTTTGAACTGAGATCTCCGGGTTATGATTTTTTTTGCGATTCTTTCCAATTGTGACCTCTCCTTCCACTCCGGCTCCTTCTCGCACAAACACCTCCACCACAGCCAGGAGACACCGCCCCAGGCCTCCTGCCTCTCCACACCTTCTCCGCCACCTCCTTCTCGTACTCCATTAACAATCCCTCCGCCACATTTGTCCACGGCGGTGTCGAGGGCATGGCGCAACAGCGTACCAGCGGCAGAGCAGCGCATAGCAGCAGGAAGAAACACGCAGCAGGCGAGGCGAGCGGCCAACGATGGAGGGCAGATGTGACGCCCCGAGACCGATGTGCCAGGTGTCTTCCAGTTATTCGCTGTTGTTGCCATGTCTTTTGCTTGCGTGTTGCATTTCATCATGTCATCATGTGCATTGCATCATCATGTTTTTGAAACCTGCATCCGTCCGGGTTTCTCCCCCAGTTCCGTCTGTTGTCCGTTCTGAGCCCAACCACACTTGCACGCGCCCGCGGCATGTCCGAAATATTATTTTGTAAGTGGCCGGAAAATGTTCTCGGAATGGGATGAAAGTTGGCGTGTGGTCTTATTATAGTGTAGATAGACCGCCTGTCAAGTTTCATCACATTCGGAGTTCGTTTGATAGCCCAACCGTTAAACTATAGCGGCAGTATAGCCGGTCTATCGTCGGACGTTTTCGGTCTCCGGAAACTACTGTCGGGCCCTCTCTCTCTCTTCTCTCCTCTCAGCCTCGCCACAGTTCACCTAGACCATGCCTACCATCTCTGCACAGTGCATTGAACCCCTCGCGCGTGTTTCGGAAGTTGTCCCGAACCCGACCCAGATTGTCGCCACCGTTGTGTCCGGATCATCCCCTAACATCTACAAAACGTCTCCGTTTTTCTCCTTGGGCTACCTAACCTATTTTTTCCGTCCGTCCGATAACGATCGAAGGGACTGGATAGCCCCTAATTTAATCCACCTGCTATATAAATATTGGGGCAACCCTAAAATCAAGGAGAGATGTCCCATCATTCCTTCTCGCCACCGCCACCCTCAAACCCCCCACCTCGGGATCCTCCCAGATCCCCTTCTGCTCGATCTCCCATGCCACCAGCGACCCAACAAGAGCAGCCAGCCCCGCCGCCTCTACACAGGGCTCGCCGGAGCAGGCACCACCAGGCCATCCCCTGCTCCCTTCCCCATTCTCTTCGCTGAAGTTTTCTCTGCCTCCCCGACTCCCTCTCTCTCTGTTCTGTGCGAACAGTGCCCGCCGCCGCCTTGATCTGCCATGCGGACGCCTTCCATGGGGTTCCCTGCAGCCTTCCGCCAGCATCGTCTCGAGCCGAACCTCGCCGCCCGCCGCAAAGGACGTCCCGACGCAGGAGCTCGCCGTCGCCCGCTCGGCCGCGCCAAGTTCCACCGCCCCATCCTCTTTCTGCTTCACCCGGTGCCAAGTTCCGCTTCTGTTGACTACCTCCTTGCTCGATCTGACCGAGTCTTCGACAATGTTTCAGCTGGCCCAACGCGTCTCCGCCAACCACACGACCTCCCCGACCCCGCGCCAAGTCCGTCTTCAAGCCAAGCCGCCTGGAGCTTCTTCGCTATCCTGCCAAGTCCTGCTCATGCCTCTATTCGCGAGGAGGAGGCTGCAGGAACGACACCGCATTGACCCTCCTCTGCTTTCCACTCACCGCCACCTCGTCGGAGAATGTCGTCACGCGCCCGGATCCGCTCATCTCCGCCGTGTCCCGTGCGCGCCGCCGTCGGCCCTGCTCTGACGACCTATTCTGGAGTCTCAGCGCCCGCGGCCCCCTACTTCGACCGCCTCTTGTGCGTCTGGGGACGACGAACACTCGTCCTGGAGCGTTGACCACGCCCCCTCCACCTCCTCGTCCGATCCAGCCGAGCCCAGCAGTCGGCCTTCCCAAGCCTCTTCACTGAACTGGGCCGAGCCCATGGTGAGGCCACACCCCACCGCTCCCTCTTGTTTTTTTACCTGTTGGGCTGACCAGTTTTGGCCTGTTTCTTGTTTTTTTTCTCCAGAACGTTTTTCCTATTTTCCAGAGTGTGCTGTTTTACATAAAAGACCCTCATGATCATTCATTTAATATCTCACAAACTAAGCATCACTTGTAAAAACATTACATATGAAAGTTGCTTAGAATTTTGTCTAGCTTCATAATATGCCACTTTCATCCATGTTTAAAATGTTTAAAATGTTGTTTGGTTAAATTTGCTCCTATGCCATGTTAAAATGCTTTAATTCATAACTTAATAACCGTAGCTCGGATTTAAATAATCTTTATATGTAAATGGGGTAGAAAAATGCCTAGTTTAACATGCTGTACTTGTTTTGCATGTTTATTAACTCTAAAATTATGTTTAGGGCAGAACAGTACCAAACCTAATATATGCATATGAGGAGTTTCCGGACTTGTTGTTTTGTTGTTCCGGCCTCATTTAAACTTGCCTAGATTAGATAGCTTCATCATGTTTCACCTCTTGCCATGCTAACAACATTTAATATTGTTGGGTACATAAACGAGAGAGAACTAAATAAGTCACGTGGTGTTTCGTCAATATGCAACTCGTTGCATATTGAGCTCCACTTAATTTGTAGGATTGCTTGTGCTCTTTTGCCATGCCATGCTTCTTTAAACCGGACATGCATCATACTTGGTTGTGCATCGTGCCATGATTATGTGATGTTTGTTTACTATGTTGTGTGCTTCTTTTCGGTGTTGCTTCTTCGGGTTGGTTCCGTTAACGTCGCGTTGTGAGGAACCATTCGTCTATGTCCGTTTGTCTTCTTCATGGACTCGTTCTTCTTCCTTGCGGGATTTCAGGCAAGATGACCATACCCTCGAAATCACTTCTATCTTTGCTTGCTAGTTGCTCGCTCTTTTGCTATGCCTACGCTGCGATACCTACCACTTGCTTATCATGCCTCCCATATTGTTAAGCCAAGCCTCTAACCCACCTTGTCCTAGCAAACCGTTGTTTGGCTATGTTACCGCTTTGCTCAGCCCCTCTTATATCATTGTTAGTTGCAGGTGAAGATTGAAGTTTGTTCCTTGTTGGGACATGGAGATGTTGTTCCTTGTTGGAACATGTTTACTTGTTGGGATATCACAATATATCTTATTTAATTAATGCATCTATATACTTGGTAAAGGGTGGAAGGCTCGGCCTTATGCCTGGTGTTTTGTTCCACTCTTGCTGCCCTAGTTTCCGTCATATCGGTGTTATGTTCCCGGATTTTGCGTTCCTTACGCGGTTGGGTAATAATGGGAACCCCTTGACAGTTCGCCTTGAATAAAACTCCTCCAGCAATGCCCAACCTTGGTTTTACCATTTGCCACCTAGCCTTTTATTTCCCTTGGGTTCTGCAGACTCAAGGGTCATCATTATTTTAACCCCCCCGGTCCAGTGCTCCTTTGAGTGTTGGTCCAACCTGTCAGCTGCCGGTGGCCACCAGGGGCAACTCTGGGCTGGCCAACCCATACCTAGGACAATCTGAGTGTGCCCTGAGAAAGAGATATGTGCAGCTCCTATTGGGATTTGTCGGCACATTTGGGCGGTGTTGCTGGATTTGTTTTAACTTGTCGAAGTGTCTTGTAGAACCGGGATACCAAGTCTGATCGGAATGTCTCGGGAGAAGGTCTATTCCTTCGTTGACCGTGAGAGCTTGTCATGGGCTAAGTTGGGACACCCCTGCAGGGATTTGAACTTTTGAAAGCCGTGCCCGCGGTTATGGGCAGATGGGAATTTGTTAATGTCCGGTTGTAGAAAACCTGAAGTTGACCTTAATTAAAATACATCAACCGCGTGTGTTCCCGTGATGGTCTCTTCTCGGCGGAGTCCGGGAAGTGAACACGGTGTTGGAGTTATGTTTGACGTAGGTTGCTATAGGATCACTTCTTGATCATAGATTTCTCGATCGTGCTTTGCCTTCTCTTCTCGCTCTTTTTTGCGTATGTTTAGCCACCATATATGCTAGTCGCTTGCTGCAGCTCCACCTTATACCTTTACCTTACCCATAAGCTTAAATAGTCTTGATCGCGAGGGTGCGAGATTGCTGAGTCCCCGTGGCTCACAGATACTTCTAAAACCAGTTTGCAGGTGCCGTTGAGACCGTGCAGGAGACTCAACCAAGCTCAAGGAGGAGCTCGATGAAGATCTTGTCCTTTGTGTCGTTTCGTTCTAGTTGATCAGTAGTGGAGCCCAGTTGGGGTCGATCGGGGACCTTTGTCGCATTTGGGGTTCTTCTTTTATTTTGGTTCCGTAGTCGGACCTTGATTGTATCTGGTTGATGTAATGCTTTATTCCTGTAATTGTGTGAAGTGGCGATTGTAAGCCAACTATGTATCTTTTTCCCTTATGTATTACATGGGTTGTGTGAAGATTAACTCACTTGCGACATTGCTTTCAATGCGGTTATGCCTCTAAGTCGTGCTTCGACACGTGGGAGATATAGCCGCATCGAGGGCGTTACAGCAGAGATGCGGCCGGCGTGGCTGAGGGGGCGGCCGGCAGAAGATGGCCATGACTGGAGGCGGCGCGAGGCAGGGGCGCGACAGCGGGGCGAGCGAAGGGATAGGCGGCAACACACGGGGTGAGCGCAGCCAGCGAGAGTGTGGCGCGCGGCCAGGGTGTGTGTCGCGTGGGGCACAGTGGTGCAGTGGCTGCGGCGAGCGCGACGGCAGCGGCGGGCGCGACCGACGCGGTGTAGCACGGGCGTGTGCATGGAGAGGGAGTGGCCCCGCGGGCGCGGAAGAAGAGCGGCAGGCTCGGGCATGGGCGTGCATAGCAGCAGGCATGTGCCACAGGGTCAATCCGAGGAGCTCGGTGGCTACCCCTGCAATGGCCATGGCGGACGGCGGTTCTCAGCCACGGCGAAATACCTAACGGGAGCAAACGAGAGGGGAAACATGGAAAAGGCAAGAGGAGATCATGGCGGTGTCAATGGCGCCCTAGGGAAAGACATGGGAGCTCGGGGCAGCGCGGATCGGATGACAATGTCGCGGTGGCCCAAGGTTGAGGAAGACGGCAGCGACGTCGATGCGGGGGTGCTGGACTTGATCTCGTTAGCGCAGACGAAGTAGCGAAGGCGTTCGGAGCTCCTCGACAAGCTCCTAGCCCGCAGGGAGGGCAGTGGCCATGTGAACGGGGTCGGTCATGGTGACCGCGGCGTCTGACTTCGTCCAGATCGACGGGATCGAGCGAGCGAGAGGAGAAGTAGATTTGGGAGGGGGCGTCAAGGAGGAGTGAGGCCATGGGGCAGGGAAGAAAGGGCGTCACCC
>NC_041384.1:441704073-441739694 GCF_002162155.2 Triticum dicoccoides
AGAGGGGAAACATGGAAAAGGCAAGAGGAGATCATGGCGGTGTCAATGGCGCCCTAGGGAAAGACATGGGAGCTCGGGGCAGCGCGGATCGGATGACAATGTCGCGGTGGCCCAAGGTTGAGGAAGACGGCAGCGACGTCGATGCGGGGGTGCTGGACTTGATCTCGTTAGCGCAGACGAAGTAGCGAAGGTGTTCGGAGCTCCTCGACAAGCTCCTAGCCCGCAGGGAGGGCAGTGGCCATGTGAACGGGGTCGGTCATGGTGACCGCGGCGTCTGACTTCGTCCAGATCGACGGGATCGAGCGAGCGAGAGGAGAAGTAGATTTGGGAGGGGGCGTCAAGGAGGAGTGAGGCCATGGGGCAGGGAAGAAAGGGCGTCACCCTTATCCATTTCCCTTCGATGCCAGCGAGGTGGTCGGGCGGGAGCCCGACTCTGTAGCGACGCGGCTTGGGTAACAGGAGAAGACGACCGCGCGGGGACTGGACCGCTGAGCCGGTCCGGTGGCAAGGCCCGGGGGGCAGGGCGAATCCCCTTTTACATCGTCCTTTTGGTTTTTCAATGTATTCTAATTTGTTTCTCCTTTTTAACACCGTTTTCTATTTATTTTTATCAACTAAATGATCTCTACTTCTAATGTCTCAGTTGATAGTCTTCGTTCTGGGTTTATTTTCGTCCCACCTCCCGAGTGAGGGAGAGAGGGAGAGAGAGTGGGGAAGAGGGAGGGAGAGGGTGTGTGTGTGTGAATTTGATGGTAAAAAAGATCGTCAATGTCACTTAATATGTATGAGAATATTAAATGTAATATTAACATAATTAATATTAAATTTTTAAAATTAATGTGACCTCGTTGCAACGCACGGACGTTTCTTTTAGTCTATGTACAAACGCGGCTGAAAATTTACGTGCCCCATCCCTGCATGTAAAAGGGGACAAAGTTGCGGTAATGTTACCTACGTCCGCTCGCTGGGAGAGGGGTGACTGCAAACTATGTTTGATGGCAATTTTAGATTCGAGAAGAGATAAACCGATGACAGTTTTTAAATGAAAATTATCTTTTCAAGAAGAAACTGATATGTCCTCTCAAGAAATATCCCTCACCACTTTATCAAAACTAAAATTGTCACCTAATCGTTCGCATGTGCGGTCTTCACAAACGAACATTTTAAAGTTACGAGAATCCTAAGATTATGGGTCCAGCCTTGTTGAGGAATTCGTTCGAGGAGTGTGAAGCAGTAAAATTGATAAATTGATAAATTTGATCTCAGAGCAAAAATATTTCATAAACTAAATTGTTTTTAAAAATATTTCACACTGCTGATCCTTTTGTGCAGCGTCCGATAGTAAGACGTTGCATTCTACTATGCAGCTTGTGTAGCTCCATACAGCTAGGCGTTGCACAATGTAATGCACCACCTAACTATCGGACGCTGCATATGTATGGCGCCTGAATGTTAGGCGCTACACAACTGTCAGGCGTTGCACATTAGAGATCAGCTATGTGAAATACTTTAAAAACAATTTAGTTTGTGAAATAGTTTCCTCCTAAGAGTAAATTTGTGCCATTTGCCACGTGAAGCGGCACGTTTCCAATGAGTCGCATCAGCCGGCCAGCCGTGTCGGAAACCAGGAGCAAAGTCACTTGCGACGCGTTTGGTTCGGCCCCGGTAACGCATTCGCTTCGCCGTATCAGGAAGCGCCGCTTCCGATTAATTTTACGCAATACGTTCATTGTTTGGTTGGTGCAGCCGAGTCCTATTTTTTTAATCCCCTTCTATCGGGCGGTTTAGCTTTTCTGAAGCGATGTATCAGGAGGCGCTGCTATGAAAAACGTCGTGCGCGAAACAAACGCCAGCTACGGTTTTGAAAGTCGGTGTAATCGGAAGCCGCGCCCTTTTTCGGAACCAAACGCGTCGTTGGGTTCTAACGCGTGGCGCGGCGACACGTAATCACGGGCCCCCCGAGCGGACGCGGACGGCAGCGGCGTTCACCTCACCGGCGCACCCTAGAGCCAGCTACGCCTCCCTCCGCAGACCACAAACGAAGCTCTAGAACCTGCAAAGATTCCCCTGCCTCACGCCACAATCATATACGCGGTCCTACCACGGTACACCACTCACCAATCATTTTAGCCCATACTAGTACTACCAGAAAGTATTGTACTATACTATCATATGCCATAGGTAGTACATACTCTCGTGTTTGTTGTCATCGTTTCATTTTTTTTTCCTTTCAAATTTCTAATTTTCTACTAATAACGGAGGAGATTTCCTCGCTGGGGTGTGAGCATCCAGCGTCGTGTGGTGTGCAAATCATCTATCGTTAAGCCTTCTACGCATCCTTTTGCTGGCAAAGGATATATGCTCTGTCTGTGACCTATAGTAGCACTGCTACCACGAGTAAATAATTTTTCGAATTTGGACAGGGTCACACCACCACCACTCGTGTTGCTGTATCCAACTCTACCTTCGGCACCGAAAGCCTCGCCCGGTTCCGCAGCCCGCAAAAGTCCGCCCGCGCCGGAAGGATGGCGAAGCAAGGAGGCAAACGAGGATTTGCGGCATGTTGCTACGCTCACCTCGCCTCCCCCACGCGTCCCTCCACGCCACGCACCCCGCCTCCTCCTATTTAGGCGCGCCCCTCCTCCCCGCCCCGTTCTTCCGCACCAACTCGAATCTCCCACTCCCAACCGCCCGGCGGACCTTCCCGAGCCTTCGCCACGCAATGGCAATGCAGCCTCCCCCCTCCGGGGACGACGCGCGCGAGGCGGACGCGCTCCTCCCGCGGAGCGACTCCGCCGGCCGCCGCCGCTCGTCGCCCGTGCAGTCCGCGTCCCCGAGGCCCCCGGGCTCGGCCGGCCCCAGGAGGCAGTCGTCCTTCCGCCACGACGTCGGCCATGCCGCCTGCGAGACCTACCTCGTCACGCGCCTCACCTTCACCCTGCTCCAGTACCTCGGGTAATCACCAAAATTCCTCGCTGGCTACTCCACTGTCTCCATCGCCATGAGGTGCTCCAACTCGAGGGCGATCGCTATGATGCAACACGCACGGTAGTGGTGATGGTTTTGATGCTCCTGTAGCGACCCAAAATTTCAGTTCTACTTGGAAACTTCCTTATGTCCGGAGGTCGTTGAGATGGCTGAGTTGCCAAGGCAGCTTCATATCAATCCCTATGGAGAAGCCAACTCCACAAGGTTGTTTGATCACTCAATTGCGTGAGGGACATGGACTAGAATTAAGCTTCGGGGACCACATAACTGTTTCCCTGTCGTGCGGGCTTTGTCTTTGCATAACAAACCATTTGTTCAGAAACAAACAAATAAAAAAACTGTATCCGTCTTGATTTGGTGATCTTGGCCCCTTTCGTTGTAAAAGACGGAACAAGGAGGGGATCGCTTTTATCTGCCTTAGAATCGTGTTTCGAATCTTTGCTACAACAACACAGCTATTTCTGTCATAACCGTCTCCAAGAGATACATCGAGGGGACGATCTTGCAAGTAGTTCTGCTGAAACATAAATAAGCCTGTTATGTATTCACTAGAGTAGTTGGTTGTGTGCATCCTAGTGGCGCAAAGCCAGGTTGTGTGCTCATTGTGTTTGTATCCCTTTGATGCTGCATTATGAGTCCGTACTGAAAATTGCGGGGAATATATTAAGGCAATTTTTTTTGAAGTATGGCATAGGGAGGCCATGCAAATTCTTGCCCTCATTGTAGTTCGAAACTACGTTCATCTTGATAGGTTAAGATTCACTGATAATTTTCACCCTTTTTGTCAGAATGTAGCGATGAATAGAATCACTGTTGATATTTTTCTGTTCCTGTTCTAATTTTATTTTTATTCAGGTTAGGTTACCGCTGGATGAGGCAGCTTCTTGCCCTCGCAATCTATGCCATTCTACTTATGCCAGGTTTTTTGCAAGGTATATTGCAGACAGGTTAACATTTCAGGGATTGCGCTATCAGTTTTTGTTATGCACATCAAAGAGCATGTGGATGGATATTCTTTGTTATTTTTGATGTTCATGTGGTCTTCTGCTTCTTGAATGGACCCTTGGATTGTTGGCTCATTTCATTAGAATATGGTATCATCGGTATCCTATAGCATTCTGAAAACATTCTTTTCTTACTGCAGTTGGATATTACTATTTCTTTTCAAGTCAGGTTCGTAGAAGTATAGTTTATGGAGAACAACCGAGAAACAGGTGACATCAACCATCCCCACCCCAATGCCCCAGAAATCATTCCTATGTTTTTTTTCAGTTTTATGACAATTGCATTGTACAGGTTGGATTTGTATATACCCAAAGATAATAGAAGACCCTGTCCCGTGGTGGCCTTTGTAACTGGTGGGGCCTGGATTATTGGGTGAGTTGATATTTTTGCAACTACGCATTCCGTTAATCCTTCACGGCGACTTCATTTGTTGACGACCTTGCTCGAAATTCAGTTACAAGGCATGGGGTGCCCTTCTTGGCAGGCGGTTGGCTGAGAGAGGAATCATAGTTGCTTGCATTGATTATAGGTGCTGCTTGATTTCCGTTGAAATCACTCCATATTATTTTTGTTAATAATATTGAACAATTGTTTCACTTTTTATTTTCTTGACACAATATTCACACGTCTATTTTCAGAAATTTTCCTCAAGGAACAATAAGTGACATGGTTAGCGATGCTTCTCAGGGGATCTCATTCGTGTGTAACAACATTGCTAGTTATGGAGGTGATCCTAATCAGTAAGATAACCATTTTTTTTGTGTGTACGAAAGTGACTGTTGAACGACCACAAAGAGCAGTTTTTACCCTTAGGCTAAGTTTACGTGCCAATTCATGTCATTTGCTTAAGAAGATGCATGATTCGGTTAACCGATGATTGTCAGCTAGATAGCCACAAATTATTAATGAATTACTCAGGAAACTTGACCTCTTTTTATACACTGGACACTTCTTAGAACTTTACTTAAAGCCCTTGTGCTAGCTTAAGTTTTATAAATATTTACATGTCATTTTGCATTATGTTGATGGCATATATTTACATCATTCTGTTTATTATCATTACTGATACCTTCCACCAGAGTGATGTTTGTATATGCACGGCATTTCAGTTATCATAACTCTGTATGACCTAGTTGACTTTACGATAAACCTGTAGGATCTACTTGATGGGTCAGTCAGCAGGAGCACATATTTCAGCATGTGCCCTAATGGAACAGGCAGTAAAAGAGTCTAGCGGACAGCCCATTTCTTGGAGTGTTACACAAATCAACGCATACTTTGGTTTATCTGGAGGGTGAGATCTTAGGTTCCTTGCTGGTTAGTCTTTTGTGCATGGCTATTTAACTACTTGTGGAACTTAAGATAGTACAAGCATCAGAGCTCCTGTAAGTTGTGATGACATTTTGGGGGTTTTGGTTTTCGAATACTCCTTAAAACCCATAACCAAAGGTTAAATTTCATATTGTTCACAGAATATTGAGTGATTGCTCTGGAAGATATTGACTTCAGCATATTTGATCAGATACTGGGTACACATTAGGTTGCCCTTTTGTGTATTCAAAAAGTAATTGCAGTGATCATATTTTGTATGTTCTGGATTTGAACTAATTTGAATGTATCAATATGAGAGCTAGTCTTAAAATAGTAGAACCAAACCAATTGTTGTCTTTGTATTTGCAACCAGATGGCTCGTGTTTGTCACAAAGAAAGACTTTATAAATTTTCCAACTTTTCCTCTGTGCCAGTAATTACAATAATAGTTTGGTCCAAATTTTTGGAATGACGCCACTACCAAACTCCTTCACCTAGTCCCAGTTGCTTCTAATCTACAAAGAGGACACCATCATATTCCAATGTCACATGGAGTTTGATAGATTTGTACTTCAAAGTTATCTTACAAATATATATTGTGATATTTCTTTTTCATTGGATTACAAATAAAACTTGACCTCCAATATTTTATGTTTCCTTTCGGATGTATAATGGTGGACACTCGACATGGTTCAGTAACAGTAATATTTTTGCAGATACAACATCCATAATTTGGTCGACCATTTCCATCAGCGTGGTCTGAACCGTTCAATATTTCTCAGGTAGTAATATGACTATGCTTTGATCCATTTATTTAATAATAAATTGATACCGACACCAAGCACAATTACTGTTTCAGTATAATGGAGGGAGAAGAATCATTGTCACGTTATTCTCCTGAAATTGTTGTCAAGGAGTCAAGTGCCCGGACCATAGCTCTACTTCCTCGTATCTTTCTTATGCATGGAACAGATGATTATTCAATACCATCATCTTCCAGGTTTGTTTATGTCTTCTGCAGATGTTTATTTAACACAATGAAGGGCAAACCATACCCACCTACCCTCCAAAAATTCTTGATGTTGTGGTAAAAGGAAATTCTTTTACTGTGCAAGTCCATCTGCATCTCAATTTATTAAAACAAACTTCCCTTGGCATCTTAGTTTAGTCACTGTCTGTTCTTCTGATCTAGTTGAAAAGACTACAGAAAATACTCTAGTTGGATTTCATGAAACAATAAACCAAGGTTGGGTAGGATATCTAGCCTTCGCATTTCAATTTTCAGTATACAACTTCAGTGAGTTGAAAAGGCTACAGAAAATACTCTAGTTGGATTTCATGAAACAATAAACCAAGCTGGGTAAGGTAACATACCCTTTTGCAGTCACAGCATCAAACTTTTCTAAGTTAAATGTCATGGTCTTTCCTTCTCTACTTTTAGGCTTTTAGCATCTCTTTTAGTACCAAGGTAATTGTTGAAGATGAAGTATATTAAAACCAAAACTGTACATAAAGTTTGCAAAGTTGAAAGGTGTATTCACACTTTCCTTCGATAGGAACAATAGCAGAACTATTCATACACCACTCTTTGTTAAACTCCAGAAGTCCAGATGATAGTATATTTGTCAAAATACTGGCAAGTTTGGGTATTGGCTGACTAGAACATGAATATTCTCTCTGTTTTTACATGTGCAGCATTAAGTGTCAACTATTTCACCTGTAACAATAATACTTACTTACTTACTTACGAAGCCTTTTATCCCAAACAAGTTGGGGTAGGCTAGATATGAAACCCTTTCACGAGGACTTCCCAGGAGGTCACCCATCCTAGTACTACTCTCGCCCAAATGGGTTTCATACCCAAAAGACTGGCTAGTTTTTACGTTGGCTCGCCAAGCCTATCACAACCCTTAGATATGAAACCCTTTCACGAGGACTTCCTAGGAGGTCACCCATCCTAGTACTATTCTCGCTCAAATGGGTTTCATACCTATGGGACTGGCTAGTTTTTACGTTGGCTCGCCAAGCCTATCACAACCCTCCTCCTTTACCCGGGCTTGGGACCGGCTATGCCTAGAAGACATAGGCGGAGTTCTTTTTGAGAATTCTTTTTGACTTTCTACTCATCTATATTTTGCTGCTTCTAGTGCAAGCCTACAAGGTTGATCTATTGTCTGTTATTTGGATTGATATTTAGTTGATTGCTCCCTTGTTTAACCAATATAATGTTTCCCAATTTCACGATACAAGTTACTCTGCTTCTTTTTATGTGCAGTCGAACTTTTGTAGACGTCCTTCAACAAGCTGGTGCCCAGGCCACATTATTATTGTACGAAGGGAAAACACATACAGATATATTTATACAGGTGACAAATGTGGATGTTGATAATGAATCATTTTTTGTGTCGTAGTATATCATAGTAGTTATAACTGTAAAATTCAACTTGATTCATATGCTAACTATTTACTCAAACAGTAAGGACTTCATTCGCAAATTGTCTTACTTTTTTTACTTTGCTAAATGAAATTGGTGGATTTCTGGAAGGACTACCTCCTCAATGTGCTATTTCAAATATTTGAGGTCATTGTATGAACAAATTCTCAGGATAGAAAATGGGGTTATGTGGGCCTTTCCTTGGTTCGCACTAGGTTATGGCGACACTGAATCTTACTAGTACCAATTATATAGTAATACTAGAATATTTTACGTAGGGAAAAAGTAGTAGTTGCTATATCATTCAACTTAATAGTGGTGACTTGTCAAATCAACTAAAGTGTTAGGGTGTGCATGGTTGAGCCAAACCAGTTCTGGCCAAGGTTTTGCTTGCCTATGATTGGGCCATATTGCCAATTAGAATGAACTTGAGTGGGAAAAGGGACATGGGCATGAAGCTTTCTTGGCAACATTCCAAATTCCAAACAAGGACCAAAGTTCTGGTTGTGACCAAACAATTGGTATGGTTGTTTTCGTCACAAACCAAACATACCGTAAATATCTCCGCCTTCATTTTTTTTGAGAAAACGCAAAAAGGTTTTGCGTTTCATTTCATTGGAAAGCAGGAGAGTTCGGTACAGCGTCCCTCAAAGAGGCAAAAGATACATGGTGGTCGTTTAGTGAATGTCCCAGGTTGTCGGCAACATCAATCGAAGGCCGAGGACTCCGGTTCTAGACCAAAGGGCGGCTTCCTCTTTCATGCGTGCGATGGTGTTCGGGGCAAACGGGAGGTCGCCATCGAAGACACACGTGTTCCTCTGTTCCAGATAATCCAGGCAATCAGCAGAGTGGCGGAGGAAAGGCCCTTGCGTAGCGGCTTGGGGGTGGTCTGCTTAGGCAGAGTGTCGCAGTTTTGAACTAACCTTAGTTCAAGACTGCGACATTTATTATGGATCTGAGGGAGTATTAGTTAGTAAGAGAGAGATCTTATCATGTCTTTGCTAAAATCTTACTTTCATTAGTATTTGTATAATTAGCCCTCCGAACTGGTAACTGCTGTATAATTGTGTAATTAAAACATCTCGCCTAATTATGAGGCTCTAACTTGTTTATTTAAATCTTTTCACAGGATCCTCTTAGGGGTGGAAGGGATCCTTTGGTTGAAGATGTCTTTTCTGTTATTTATGCCGATGATGCAACTTGCCGAAATGCAGCTTCTGCGCCAACTCCAAGGCGCCTGGTTTTTGAGTGGCAATTGCAGTTGGCCCGTTGGATTAGTCCCTTCTAGAAGGTAATTGCTGTTACCGCCTTTATCTTTTGCCTTAAACTCCTCCCCTGCTAGAATTATTTTTGTGTAGTAAAAAATTTGCTACGGTTCTCATTAAACTGTAAGAATGTATTAATTGTGGCCGTGCCAATATTGTACTCCCTCTAGTGTAGTGTCAAAAACGCTCTTATATTATGGGACAGAGGGAGTATTATCCTGTGCCAAGTCTTCTGTTATGGGATTTCTTTTGAGTTCATTAACTTGAGGTAAGGGTAGTTCTTCTCAATCACCATTGATGTTGACTATGGCCGTATGCATCTTTCGGATGCAGAGGCCGGGGGTGATCCTCCTCCTCAAAAAAAAAAAAACCCCACTGATGTTGACTTGGAATTCTGTGTTAATTTCAACCTCTAAGCTCCCTAAGGCATGTAAGAAGTTGTGAATTGTGCGCACTCCAGGTTTGTTTTCGTGGTGGGCCTTGCTTGTCAGTCGGTCAGGACCAATGATTTGACCTGGGCCCAGCCGCAAGGTGCCTGTGTCGCTTGCTTGGGCTTCGTATCACCTGCCAGCCGTCGGACATCCTGGCACCCCTGGTACTCCCTCAGACATAGGCAGAGCAGTAGGAAAGTATGTCCGTCCGGTGGACGCAGTGTCGCTCTCTCCCAAGTCAGTTGGTCCCTTGGCCTCCTTGCACATATCGAACACCCTCCTCCCTTCAACGCTAAGGCAGACAGGTGAGGGAACTAGACGTAACAATCCCAAATTTCCAACATCATGCCACCGGCCATAGAGGAAGAGGGGGGATTGGGCTTGGAGGGAGATGTGCTTATGGACTGGAGGACATTAGGGTTGGATGTGAGATCTGGCGGAGTCCTGGGAGGCGGTGGAGGGCGAGCGAAGGTCAAAGCTGTAGCCGTGGACACCGGCAGTGAGCTTCAACGTGACCATTACATCGACGTTGCCTTCGTGTTTGTGTGCCTCCGGCTAGTGGGGTTAGAGATCCAGAAGGTTTGGGCCTTGTGTTTTACCACTATGATTTTTAATTCTCAAATCAATTAACAGCTCAGAAGTCCACATGTAACAAACCTGGGTTCTGCAAGGCCCACATTCAAAATTAGGCCCATCAATTAGAGCTCAAAATCTGTCTATTCTGCTCTAACCTAGCTGCCCTCCAGTTAAGGTAATGCATATGAATCGGGGGTCTTCATAAGGACAGTAATTGGTGCAATTTTTTTTTACTAAATACCAATAAGAGATGTGTGCCCTCTAAATCATGCAAAATAGACGACCAAGTATCCAACGAAGAAATACACAAAATAGACGACCACCACCAAAAGAACGCTGAACCTTTCTCGTAGTTTCAATGTTGTCAAAGATGGTGGGCGGTGGTGCTGTTTGTTATTTGTGTGTTATCCCTTCTTTTTTGTTTTCCTCCACCGAGGCATAGCTTTGGTCTTCAATGACTTTGCTTTTTGCCGGCGTGATCCCTTGTGTGTGTGTTGGTGTTGGCTGTCTGCATCCTAGTCGTGCAGAGGCCGGGTGTATGCTCATTGTGTTTGTATCCTCTTGGTGCTTCACTATGTAATAAAAACGCCCTTTATGAAAAAAAAACACCAAAAGAAAGCTACAAGGCCAAATGACGTGGCAAAATGCGCTTCCGCTTCTAGTTAGTACTCCCTCCGTTCGGAATTACTTGTCTCAGAAATGGATGTATCTAGAACTAAATTACATCTAGATACATCGATTTCTACAACAAGTAATTCCGAACGGAGGGAGTATACGACAGAAAAATGAACGTTCCAAAATGTATCAACTTTGTTGGTGTGCACTTTCCTGGCATGTTGGCCTGTACACTTCTTTACCTGCTATCCGTTTAAGGAGGAACCTACATGAGTCGAAACAACGCCTTCTTTTACCCCTTCTGTTTTTGAACTTGTAGATGAGGTGTACTTTATATCACTCACAAGGGCTTGTAATCATGGGTTCTGCAATGTTCTAATTTGTATCGAACAAAAACTAGGAAGTCACTGTATAGGTAATATAAAAGTTGATTGAGGAAGTTTTTTTGTTGTTTCTAAATGCGCCAGGATAATTTCAGAAGTGCCCACCTTTGACTTTTCTGTTCATAATTACCAAGTGTGTGTTCTTCTAATTTTTGGGTAAGTGTGGCTGGTCATTCACGTAGTGTTACTTTTTGAGACATCATCAGCGTTTATGGTGATTGGTTGTGTGATTTTGTAACAGTTCTGTGTCCTGAAATTTCTGTTTGTTTGATGATTGCGGTTGTGTAGGATCATGATAATCGTTTGTCATGTACTCCTATTATCGTTGGCATAATGGGTTTTGCTTCTTTTTTTTCAGACGACACCACAGAGATGATGATTCTTAGGGTCTCGGGTGATTGGTGTTTGTGTTATTGTATTTGCCAATCAAACCCAAACAAACACACGTAAAATGGGAGAAAGCAGTGAAACATCAAGCAGGATAAGATGAAGCAGATGGCAGAATTACACGTCTTATTTGTAATATTCGTCACATGGATTGCGCACACACTGTCAGCGCCTGTCGAGGCATGATCGACATCATGGGAGACAGAGGAAGGGAAAGGCGGGATTCATATATAATTCATAGCACCATGAAGATAGCATGCAAGCTCCATTTCTTCTGCTGCCGTTGTCAGTTTTTTGCTGCTGCTGGCTTGGAGCTCTTCACCTGCTGTCATTTGAAAAACACCATCATCAGGGAAAGAGCATGCAAGGTGAAGGTTATAAGGATCTCAATATGACATCAGCTGCAGGTTGTACCCTCTTCTTAGGCTCCCGTGGCTTTGACTCGGCCTTCTTGATGCCACCCTTGGCGGCTGCTGGCTTGGTCGCCGTGGCACTGAGCTTTGCAGGCCCCTTGGCGGCACTAACCTTGGTAGGCTCCTTGGCCTGCCCTTCAAGTCCGGTTGGCTTCACGGCCTTCAGGGATGCCATTCTTATATGCTGCTCTGTTCCGGCACTGGAAGGCTTAGAACTGTCGTGTGCTTGATGAACTGGGGAATGGATGGACCAAGGTATTTATAGGCCGCTTCTTGGGTCTCCCAAGTGTGCAGAGTACAAATCCTACATGAAGCAAGAATAAAGGCGTCCTGAATTATTGTAGCAAGTGATTGATGGCACGGTGCAGTTGGATGCTTTCTTACAGAATTGGATGCCTTGTAGCCTGGTAGGAGGTGCAACTTACCGGACGTGAAGTTTTCCATTCGAAATGTTTGAGGTATATTATTCCCTGAGTCATTAACGCACAATGGCACCAGGAAGCTTCCGAAAGATAAAATCTTGTACAAGAAGGTTTGCTGCCTGGTTTCTGTTGGTGTCTGGATGATCTCCCCCTCCGACGTAGGGGACTCGGCTATAGCTTGTGTTGCGTTTGGCAAATTGCCATGACGTCTTTTTTGTTTTTTGCTGATTCTATGGGATTTGTAATAGTTTAGTTGCATGTGTCCTTGAGAAGGATGGCTTGTACTCTGTTTCGTACTCCCTCCGTCCCATAATGCAATACTTTTTTAACACTAAAAGACGTCTTATGTTATGGGATAGTGGGAGTAGTTTTTTAGGAGATTGTATTAGTGAGTGCCTCCTTGTACTCTGTTTTGTACTTGTTTCTGTTGAGGGACTGTTTTTTGTTGTTGTTGTTGAGAGGTGCCAACACTTGATTGATTCATTTGAACATTAAGAGGGATGCGTACATGCGGAGAAATGAGCCACAAGTGATGACCCTGATCAAGCAAAAGGGAATGTTTGGCCCTGATCAAGCAAAAGGGAATGTTTGGCTAGATTATGCGCATCAACATTCGATGTTCTACTTCTAAAAATAAAACTGCAACTACTAAAGTTGCACCTATAAAGTGAAATCTCTCTAATCACTGTCAAATAAGCTCATTTAGTTCTGTCTTGTATATCATGTACCTTCGGTTTGCTGTCACACACCACCACGAGGCTCTAAGAGAAAGGTCTTCTGCGAGCCACACACCACCACGAGGCTCTAAGAGAAAGGTCTTCTGCGAGCGCAAGAGATTGTATTAGCAACGATGCTAGAAACAAGTGAGAGCAGATCCTGCACGGTAGCACCCATGTTGTAATTGGGCTGGGTCCCATGGCTACATTTTTTGAGATAAATGACTATCTTTTTTCAGACAAAATGACTGCAATTTTTATGGGTGCTCCTATTTGGTGTGCGAGACGCCCCATTAATTTTATTTGTTTTTCTTTTTCCCTTTTGCCTTCTGTTTTTCTGCTTTTGTTTTTCTTCTTCTTTAAGATAATTCAACGTTTAAAAAAATTCCAAAATTCAAAACAAATTGAAATTTTTGATAAAAAAGATTCATGTATTCAAAGATTGTTTGTGAATTTGAAAAATAAATCATAAATTCAAACATATTCATGGATTCAAAAAATCATGTATTTTAAAAACTATTCGTGAGTCCAAAAAATGTTCATGAATTCAAAAAATATACAAGTTTCCAAAAGTTGTTGTGAGTTTAAAAAATGTACATGACTTTCAAAGAAATGTTCGCAAGTTCTAAAAAATATTCATGAATTCTAAAAATGTTCTCAAATTCAAAACAATTGTTCATGAACTCAAAAAATGTTAGCGAATTCAAAAACATGTTCATGAATTTTTAAAATTTTGTGAATTTAACAATATTCATGAATTCAAAAAATATTCACAAACTTGAAAAAATATGTTTGTAAATTCAAAAATTGGTCATGAGTTTCAAATTCAAAATGTTCATGGATTCAAAAATATAGAGACTTTAGAAAATCTTTCATAAAATTAAAAATAAAAGAAGAAGAAAAATAAAAATAAAAGCAACAAGAAAAAACATACAAAAACAGAAGAAAATAAAACAGTTTATGGAAGGTTCTAGAACCTTCCAAAAACTGGTGGAAAAAAATCCATTATGGGCCGGCCCATAGCGAGGACGTAGTGCATGGGGAGGGTATGCGTTGTAGCGACCCACACACCAAATAGGAATCGCCAAATTTTATATAATGAGACAACAGAAGTACAAAGGTGAACATGATTCCATGCCCTCTCGCATGAATAGTAAATTCAAACAAAATACGGATTTAAAAAAACAAATTATATTTTTTGGGTATCAAACTTGATCGACCATTCTACTTCTACTCTGTTGTGCTGTTTCGTGAAGAAATGACACATGTGGTATTCTTACTGAAAAAATACAATCGAGAGCTTACTATTTTATTAAACAGTGCTTTTAATAGGATTGTGCTATCTACCGACTAGTGGCAAAGGACTATGACCTAAGCCTGGTTTCTAAATGCCAATCATAGTTAGTCTCAGGGGCTACTGCTGCTGCTGCTGCTACTACTACTACTACTACTACTACTACTACTACTACTTACTCCTGCTACTGCTGCTACTACTATTCCTGCTGCTGCTACTACTACTACAGTTGGTCTCAAGGGTACTACTACTGTTGTTGTTGCTGCTACTCCTACTGCTCCTCCTCCCACTACTACTGTTGTTGTTGTTGTTGTTGCTACTGCTACTATTGGTGTAGTACAATACAATTGCTAGGGATAAGGGTAAATTACCACGAACCTCGACTCCACCGAGTCACCTTGCTTTCGGATAGAGGAGTAGAAAGGCTTCATGGTCTTGGCGGCCTTGGTCTCCTCCGGCACATCCGACCCTTGTTCATCCCCTTTCAAGGATGATGAAGGCGGCAATGACACCACGACATAGTCTATGGCCGCCCTCCTCGTCTTCCTCCTCCTCCAGTCCTGCCCCTTGGCATCAGACTTCAAGGTGTCGGCAACGGGTTCCAACGAAGATGCAGACATGAAAGGTGGGACAATGGACCCCATTTCTAGCGGCACTATAGGTGGTACTACGGCCTCAAGCATGCAAGCCTTGGGCATCTCAATCTCTGCCTCATCCACAACCTTATCATCGTTTGGCGAAGGGCTCCGGCATCCACTTCGCCAATAGCGGGGCGGTCCGGGACTTGTGGAGCGAAAGCTGAGACCGTCGCGACCTTGGGATCAATGGCTAGAGGTGGGACATCTATAGCAAAAATAAAAATAGTTTCACCACGGAGTGACAAAATCCCTAAGACTCCACGGGCAAAGACCAAAAGATGGAATACCTACCAGTCTTCAAAGCAATGACCTCTAGCCGCGGTGACACCCTATTCTCCACTCTACCCAATGAAAAAGGAAAAATTGAGCAAGGAAGAAAACACAAAACAGCCATGCTCGAATGTGTTGCGCTGCCACGGGGGCTTCACCACCTTGATAGGAAGGACCACTGCCGGAGGAGCACCAATGTCCTCCATGGCCCTCCGTATCTTCGGGGAGCCCTCGTGGGGCCCCTCCTCTGGATGAGCTTCGGTGGCGGAGATCCCGCCGCTGTGGCTCCTCTTCAAGGCCCGCGCAACCACGGTCGCTTGCGCACCCCCTCACCGGCAAGACCACCCTCCTCCTTGGAGGCCTCTGATACATCTCCAACGTATTTACTTTTCCAAACACTTTTATTCTTATTTTGGACTCTAATTTGCATAATTTGAATGAAACTAATCTGGACAGACATTGTTTTTAGCATAACTACCATGGTGTTGTTTTTTGTGCAGTAATAAAAGCTTTCGGAATTGGACAAAACTTGGCGGAGATTTTTTATCGAATAAATAAAAAATAATGGTGCAAATCCACTAGAGGGGCCACCAGCTGCTTCACACTCCCTGGGCACGCCCTGGTATCTTGTGGGCCCCTTGTGGCTTCGTCTGACCTAATTCCACCTCCATAAGTACCGTATTCCCGAGAAAAGATAAGAGAAGAAGTCTAATAGGATTTTACGATATGGGGCCGCCGCCACTCCCTATTCTTCATCGGGAGGGCTGATCTAGAGTCCATCCGGGGTTTCAGATAGGGGGATTCGTGGCCATCGTCATCATCAATCCTTCTTCATCAACAATTCCATGATCCTCACCATCGGGTGTGAGTAATTTCTTCGTAGGCTTGCTGGGCGGTGATGGAGATGGATGAGATTTGTCATGTAATCGAGTCAATTTGTTAGGGCTTGATCCGTAGTATCCACTATATTCTGGTATTGCTATTTCTATGACTTTGCTATGCTTAATTCTTATCACTAGGGCCCGAGTGTCATGATTTCAGATATGAACCTATTATGTTTTCATGAACATATATGAGTTCTTGATCCTATCTGCTAGTTATATCCATTTGTTATTGTTTTGAACCGTTGACCCCAAGGTGACAATAATTGGGATATTCTCTGGGGATGACTGTAATTCGAGGAGTTCATATATTCATCATGTGTTAATGTTTTGATCCGGTTCTGTATTAAAAGGAGGTCTTAATTGCCCTTACATTTTCTTATGGACTCCGGAGGGTAGAACAAAAGATGTCATGCAAATTTTTATTGTAAGCACATATGACTATATACAAAATACATGCCTACATTGAATTGATGAATTTGAGCTACTATGTACCGCTCTAGGTTGTTACTGTTACATGATGAATGCCATCCACACAAATATCCATGGCTAATCGAATGCCTACGGTTTGCTCATATTGTCTTTGCTAAGTTACTACTATTGCTGCTATTGTTCCGACTACTACAAAATTGCCACTGTCACTGTTACTACTACTATTGCTACTCTTACCTCTACTATCAAAACTATCATACTACTGTGCTATTGATACTTTGTTGTAGAGAAATAACTTCTTAGGTGTGATTGAATTGACTACTCAAATGCTAAGGCTTATAAATATTCAGAATCCCCTTGTGTCGAAACAATAAATTTGAATGAAATACTACCCTCAAAGACTGTCGCGATCCCCTATACGTGTGGGTCATCAGGCTCATCATCATCCTTCCCTCCTCGCTACTGCCATCGTCGTTGTCCTCCTCTTCAGGAGGTGAGGCAGTCTTCCCCTTCTTGGGAGGGGGAGCGCTGTGAGCCGCGATCGCTTTCACCGGCTCCAACAACGTAGCTTGTCTACATACAGCTTGACTTTATAAAATTTTCTCCTAGCTTCACCGTTCATCTTTCAGGCCCAGTTATTGTGCACTGGATTGGGGCTGGTATTTCTGAAATAGTGAGCAGCATCAGGTCACAACAAGCATTGATGGTTTTTCCACTAAGAAAATGTTGCTAGGTTTCATCCACAGGGAGAATATCTTGTGCACCGGTGCACCGAGCACACATTTTAAAATATAAAAAATAGCACATTTACACAACATCAATTTTGGTTGTCACAAAATTTTAACTCAAAATTTGAAGCATAACTCAGAAAAAATGACAAATTTAACACTAAATAGTACTCCTCCGTCCGAAAATACTTGTCGGACAAATGAATAAAAATGAATGCATCTATAACTAAAATACGTCTAGATATATCCATTTTTTGACAAGTATTTTCGGACGGAGGGAGTACATAACATAAATTGGGCTTTAGAGTAGGCCCATTATCACATTGATATCAAACTTGTCATTTTTTATCTCAACACATTTTGATACAATTTTTCTGACAATATACCGATGTTTTTGTCGATGTGCTAGATTTTTTTCGGATTTTAATTTTTTTACGGCGTATGGTGCATCGGTAGCACCACAAGTGTGGGTGCACCGACTGCATTCCCTCCCTCCACATTGTGCATACATACGCGGTCCTCTGTTGTCAAAAATAAATAATTATAAATACATATGCGATCCTCATATAGGAATGTGTCTCTTCGAGTATGTTGTGATGATGCTCACGTGATGCCTGCCTCCTACGGTTACCGTACGAACGGAAGAGATCGATCTCTCGTCTCCGGTATACACACACGGATGCGAGGGGCGAGGCTCTTTATCGAGTGCCGTGCTCCAAGAAAAAGGCCGAAAGAGGGCGCATCACATTGGCCATCAATCATGCCCCCCACACGCGGCGCGAGTGACACCAGTAATAATACTATAATCATCACAGGTCCATCCACCTCCACCCCCAAAAGCTACCACCGCCATGTTTGCTTTTCTTTTCAGGCTATGCAGCTGTACTAGTAGCTAGAGACTTGCTTGACGGGGCAGTGAACAGGCCGGCATGGGCAGTGCGGTCCTGGCCTTCTGCGTTTCTTCTCTTGTGTTGTGCATTAATCGAGCTTTCTCCTGCTCATTGGCCATGGATGTGTACTGGCTGCACGGCTGCTCCGGCAGACTGGCGGCGCAGCCGGTTGCCTCCTTCAGGAGGTAATAGCACGGCAGGTCCGTGAACTTGCCTTGCATGTGACACTTTAGTCCTTAAACTTGCAAAAGCTAACTATGTAGTCCTCGAACTTGTCTCAGATGTGCATGTTTAGTCCTGGTCCAATCAGGAGCAGCCAAGTGGAGCCAGCCGGACCGGTCCGGTCGTCACTGGCCATTTTGCAGATACCCCCTGACGTTTTGTCAAATAAACTGCTGGCCTCGCTTCTTGCCTGCACCCAGAGGCCACGACGCCCTGGGGTGCGTCCGTCGCCGCCGCGGCTGTGCACGCGCTCGACGCGCACCGGTGGCGCCGGGTCGGGGCGGCCCCGCTCATAGGTAGGTTCTTGTTCTCCGTCGTGGACGTCGGGGACGAGCTCTACGTTGTCGACGGCCGCTCCGAGGGGTCGAGCGCCGGCTCTGTCAAGACCAAGACGTAGAAGGTAGTCATTGTGTCCAGCCCCCTCATCGGCGCGACCGGCCCGGTCACAGCCGGTGCTGGGGGTGTTTGAGATGTCCGCCAGTCGCAGCTTTGTGCACGCCCGCGTCGAGAAGCATATCCGGCGCGCCAACACCGGCGGCAAGTTCCGGCTGGGAGGCACCTCCGCCGTGTACGAGGACCCGCATGGGCTCTCACTCCGGTGGCTCCGTCTTAGGGATGTACTGAACGAGGACACCGATTCCACTGGCCCACCTCACGGTCACGGCAAGGTTGCCAAGCAAGAGAAACAGCCAGCTCAGGCAAGGCAAGCTCTTATCGCTGTGGGTGGCCGAGGGCCATGGGACGAGCCCCTCGTGGCCGGCGAGATATACAATCCGATGACCGACAAATGGGTCGAGATCGCCTGGTTCCCCACCGACGTCGGCCTGGCATGCTCCGACGCCGTCTGCGGCGACACGTTCTACGTCTACTGCGAGTCTGACACGCTCATCGCCTACCATCTCGACGCCGGTTCATGGTCCGTCGTCCAGACGTCCCGGCCGCCGCCACGACTCCGAGACTACACGCCGGCGCTGGTCTGCTGCGCGTCCAGGCTGTTCATGCTCTGCGTCTCGTGGTGTGACCCGGCGAATCGAAGGGACAAGGTGGTGCGGAAGGTGTTCGAGATGAACCTCGGCTCGACACCGCTGTTCCAGTGGACCGAGGCGTCCGTGCACCCGGACGCACTCATGGATTCCAACAGTGTTCGCCGCCGGCCAGGGCAGGATTAACTTGTAGAGATGTTCAGAATCTTCGGCAAGATCCTCGACTTCGCGACGGCTTGCCGGGTCTTGGGCAGCGAGCAGAGCTGGAGCTGCACCATGTCCTACTGCTGAAATCCTTGGCCGTGCTGCTTCTCTGAAGATCGCCGATGTGTACTCTGTTTTTCTTTTCCACTTACACTGATGATTTGTTTGTTGCCATGAGCTGCTGATTGATGTGCAACTCGGTAAAGCCATTCCATTCCATTGCATTGCATTACCTGCTGTGATTGTTCATGCTGAGTTTGTTCAATATGATTTAGAGAGAGAGAGAGAGAGAGAGAGAGAGATTGTTCAGAGACGAAGAACAGTAGCGTAAGAGGTGTGAGAGGATCAGCTGTCCGACATCAGCAGCCAGGCGGCGTCTAACAACGAGGCATCCAACACCTCCTCCCGCCCCAAGCTCGCCCTCGACTTGTCGCTCACCGTCACCGCTGCCGACACCACGACCGCGAAGTCGAGCACCACCGACAGGACCGGCGGCGGGTGTTCACGTGCAACTACTGCCAGGGGAAGTTCTTCAGCTCGCACGCGCTGGGCGGGCACCAGAACGCGCACCAGCGGGAGCGCATGCTGGCCCGGCATGCGGTGCACCAGCTCGAGGCCTACCCCTACGGCTACGCCGATGTGGCCTCCCTCCAGCTCTATGGCTCGCCCGTGCTGTACCCCATCGGCATCAAGGTGCACGCACCGGTGCACCCCGCGGCGGCGCAGGCGGAGCGTCAGCAACAGGAAGCCGCCTCCCTCGCTGCGCCGGCGCGCGCGGGCGTTGCTGGGCCCGATGCCGTTCGTCATGGGCGACGACGAGGAGGTCAGCTTCGGGTGCCCCGACAGCTTCAGGCCACCACCGCCGGGCGCCGGCGTGCTTCCTCTCCTCCACTCCGGCCACAACCTGGGGCTTGGGCAGCAGCGGCAAGCCGACGAGGAGCCTGACCTGACGCTTCAGGTGATATCCTTTGACAGCCACAAGGTATACTGCGGGTTGAAATCGACACAAGACAGGGGGCTAAATGCAAAATGCACGGCGCTGACCGGCTCGGCCGAGCTGGCTCCACATGGCTGCATCTGATTCGTCCAGGACCAAATTTGCACCTTTGAGACAAGTTCGAGGACTAGATAGTTACCTTTTGCAAGTTTTAGGACCAAAGTATCACATGCAAGACAAGTTTAAGGACCTGCCGTGCTATTACCTCCTCCTTCAGTTGCCATGGCACGCAACACCCACATGAAGCGTCACAACTCACAACAGTTGCGCCCAGGGACGACCGGCCGAAAAAAACCATTTTAAACTTTGACCCTATAGAGCTTAGCTAAATCGAACCCCCAACTCTGAATCTTGGTTGTTAGCACCCAGAACTTATAGATCCCGGTCTAAATCAAATCTTGGAATTGTTTTCCACGTGAAAAATATATATCCCAAAATGGGATAATTTGCTAATTTTGCTGACTGACTTGACCCGCCTGTCATATTTATCTTCCACCTCTAGTCTTGTAAGGGCCGCCCAATAACTAATTCTTTTTGTATTTGTGCCCACTTGCATAGCGAACTTAAACTGGTTTCTGGAATTCTTTTTTTTCGTACTCGTGCCCAAGTAACTCTTTTTTCCCCTCTTTTGATTTTCCATTTCCGTAATTTCTATTATCATTTTATATCCCTTTTTGTTTCTTTTTAATTTACAATTTCCTTAGGCACTTTTATTTACTTATTCATTTTTCTTTCTTTCTTTCTTTCTTTTTATTTTTCCTATTCTCTATTTTATTATCAGATTTCTTTTTTAAACATTATCTATCTACTTTCATGTATATTTTTGAATATAAAATGATCATTTTACAATACATGGTCAATTCTCTTAAATATATGTCGAACATTTTCAACTTCGTATTTTTTTTAAAAAATCCGTGAACATCTTTCAAACTTGTAAATGTTTTTAAAAAGTCATGAAAAATAAAATTCAAAAATATTTTTTGACTTCGCGAACATGTTTCTAGTTTGTACATATTTGTTCAACTTTTCAAAGGATTTTCAAACTCATGAACATTTTTTCAAATTCATCAACACTTTATAAATTTGTTAACATTTTTAGAGTTTGTGAATATATATTTTTCATTTTTAGAGTTCGTGATCTTTTTTCAAATTCATGAACAATTTTTAATATTCAGAACATTTATGGAAGCCACGTTTTTTTCGAATGCAAGAAACCTTTTCAATTTTACAAACAATTTTTGAGTTTCTTAAAAAAAAATCGAACTCCTGAAGTTTTTGTGTTTAAGAATATTTTTAATTTCTGAACATTTCATCTGGTTTGTGAACATTTTTCAATATAATGCACATTTTTTTAAAAAAAAACCTCGTGACTATTTTGCAAGTTGGTCGGCCCATCAAAGGAGTGACCTAAGAGATGTAATCCTAGGATCATTGCTTTCCCTTTGCACCAAACAACTCCAAGGTTCGATTTAAACCGGGATTGATAAGTTCAGGGTACCAACGACCGGGATTCGAAGTTAGGGATTTGATTTAGCTAAGCTCTACAAGTTTAATGATATAATGGACTTTTTCCACTGGCAGCTGGCCCTCAACTCTTGACTCTTTTTTACCATTTCGGCGCCCGTTCGGTCATTTTATCCGGAAATTACTTGTATTAGGGCATCACCAAAGCGGATCCTCAAAGCGTCTGCAATCATCCGGACTCCACGGTCCGAACATGTTGGGCCATTCAATGCGGGCATGTATAGGTCCGCTGAGTGGTCCAAACGTACTTTTTCCGACAAACCGGGGACAAAGTGAAGGTATGGTCGATTTGCAGGAGTTCGGACAGCAGCCACGTAGGACTCCGACACCCCTGGCCCATCCAAAAACCCTCCCGGACCTCGTGCCTCCATCCTCCTATTTTCTCTCATTCCCTTTTTCCCTCTTGCCTTGGCCGTCGCTCCACTAGCACGGCTGACATGCCACACCCCTGCGGAACTCGACGAGTCCGTCACGTCCAACGGTACACCCAGGCCCCACGCCGCTTCTCCTCCATCGCAGTTCCACATCCGTTCTTGGCCGGTGCTCAGGTAGTCCGTCACGTCCGATGGTACACCCAGGCCCCACGCCGCTTCTCCTCCATCGTAGTTCCACATCCGTTCTCTGGCCGGTGCTCAGGTACCATCCGCTCCCACAAGCAAGTTTTGTAGTTGTCCGTGGACCTGCTAAACAATGGGATTCCCAGACCTTGTGGGAGGTGATGATCTGTTGTGTGATCATGCACAACATGATCATGAAGGATGAGGGTGAGGATGTTGCGCAGGTCTTGAATTTGAGAACATGGGTGATCCTATCAAACTTCCCGACCAAAATCCGACCACATTTGAAGAGTTTCTTCAAATACATCAACAAATTCGACATCAAGCAACTCACAGGCAATTGAAGGAAGATCTGATTGAGCATATGTGGGCTGTTAAGGAGGACAACAATGTTGGAGGGTAATATTTGAACTTTTTTAATTAGAACTACCAATGTTTTTGAACATTTGAACTATTTTAGACTATATATGCGATGATAACCCACAAGTACAGGGGATCAGTTGTAGCCTCTTTCGATAAGTAAGAGTATCGAACCCAACGAGGAGCTAAAGGTATAACAAATATTCCCTCAAGTTCTATCGACCACCGATACAACTCTACGCACGCTTAACGTTCGCTTTACCTAGAACAAGTATGAAACTAGAAGTACTTTGTAGGTGTTGTAGGATAGGTTTGCAAGATAGTAAAGAGCATGTAAATAAAATCTAGGGGCTGTTTAGATAAAGACACAACTAAGTTAGCTTTAGAAGAGAGCTTTTTGTCACAAGAAAGTTATTTGTCCCTAGGCAGTCGATAACTAGACCGGTAATCATTATTGCAATTTTATATGAGGGAGAGGCATAAGCTAACATACTTTCTCTTCTTGGATCATATGCACTTATGATTGGAACTCTAGCGAGCATCCGCAACTTCTAAAGATCATTAAGGTAAAACCAACCATAGCATTAAAGTATCAAGTCCTCTTTATTCCCATACGCCATAACCCACTTATCCGTGTTTGTTTTTCTATCACTCACGAAACGCGGACAATAAGCAAACCATGAACATATTGCAAACCCTACAGCGGGGATCCCTCACGATTGTGAGACATGGAGATCACCATAGGACAGAACCAATAATAAAACATGCAACTCAAACCAATCATGATCATCAATCAACCCATAGGACAAAACGGATCTACTCAAACATCATAGGATAGCCATGCATCATTCGGAAATAATATATAGCGTTGAGCACCATGTTCAAGTAGAGATTACAGTGGGGATAAGAGGTGTTACACCGCTGCATAGAGGGGGAGAGAGTTGGTGATGACGGCAGCGAAGTTGTTGGTGTAGATTGCGGTCACGATGATGGCCCCGGCGGCGTTCAAGCGCCACCGGGAGAGAGGGGGAGAGAGCCCCCTTCTTCTTCCTTGACCTCCCCCTAGAGGGGATAAGGGTTTCCCCTCTGGTCCTTGGCTTCCATGGCGGCGGAGGGGTGGGAGCCCCTCCGAGATTGTATCTCTCTCTGTCTCCTTCTATTTCTGCATTCCCTATTTCGGGCCTTTCACCGTTTCTTAAATTCCTGGAGATCCATAACTCCGATTGGGCTGAAATTTTAACACAATTTTTATCCGAATATTAGCTTTCTTGTGCCAGAAGAAGGGCACCAATAGCCTTACGGAGTGGCCACAAGGACCAGAAGCGCGCCCTACCCCCTGGGGCGCGCGCTCCGTCCTTGTGGTCCCGTCGGGCATCGTCTCACATTGATTCTTTTTCCCAAAAATCACATATATTCCAAAAAAATCTTCGTAAATTTTTATCCCGTTTGGACTCCATTTGATATGGATTTTCTACGAAACAAAAAACATGCAACAAACAGGAACCGACACTAGGCACTGGATCAATATGTTAGTCCCGAAAAATAGTATAAAAAGTTGCGAAAAGTATGTAAAAGTTGTAGAATATTGGGATGGAACAATCAAAAATTATAGATACGATGGAGACGTACCAGCATCCCCAAGCTTAATTCTTTCTCGCCCTCGAGTAGGTAAATGATAAAAAAGATAATTTTTGATGTGGAATGCTACCTAGCATAATCTTGATCATATAATCTAATCATGGCATGAATCTTAAGACACGAGTGATTCAAAGCAATAGTCTATCATTTGACATAAAAAACAATAATACTTCAAGCATACTAATAAAGAAATCATGTTTTCTTAAAATAACATGGCCAAAGAAAGTTATCCCTACAAAATCATATAGTCTGTCTATGCTCTATCTTCACCACACAAAATATTCAAATCATGCACAACCCCGATGACAAGCCAAGCAATTGTTTCATACTTTTGATGTTCTCAAACCTTTTCAAATTTCATGCAATACATGAGCGTCAGCCATGGATATAGCACTGTAGGTGGAATAGAATATGATGGTGAAGGTTGTGTGGAGAAGACAAAAAGGAGAAAGTCTCACATCAACTAGGAAAATTAATGGGCTATGGAGATGCCCATCAATCAATATCGAAGCAAGTGAGTAGGGATTGCCATGCAACGGATGCACTAGAGCTATAAGTATATGAAAGCTCAAACTGAAACTAAGTGGGTGCACATCCAACTTGCTTGCTCATGAAGACCTCGGGCATTTGAGGAAGCCCATCATCGGAATATACAAGCCAAATTTTATAATGAAAAATTCCCACTAATATATGAAAGTGACAACATAGGAGACTCTCTCTATGAAGAACGTGGTGCTACTTTGGAGCACAAGTGTGGTAAAAGGATAGTAGCATTGCCCCTTCTCTCTTTTTCTCTCATTTTTTGTTTTTGTTTTTTTGGGGGCCCTCTTATTTTGGCCTATTTATTTATTTATTATTTTTTCGTCCGGAGTCTCATCCCGACTTGTGGGGGAATCATAGTCTCCATCATCTTTCCTCACTGGGACAATGCTCTAATAATTATGATCATCACACTTTAATTTACTTACAACTCGATATTACAACTCATTATCTAGAACTATATGACTCTATATGAATGCCTCTAGCAGTGTACCAGGATGTGCAATGATCTAGCATAGCAAAGATATCAAAAACAGACAAGCCATGGAAATATCGTGCTAGCTATCTTACGATCATGCAAAGCAATATGACAATGAACGCTCAAGTCATGTATACGATGATGATGGAAGTTGCATGGGAATATATTTCGGAATGGCTATGAAAATGCCATGATAGGTAGGTATGGTGGCTGTTTTGAGGAAGATATAAGGAGGCTTATGTGTGATAGAGCGTATCATATCACAGGGTTTGGATGCATCGGCGAAGTTTGCACCAACTCTCGAGGTGAGAAAGGGCAATGCACGGTACCGAAGAGGCTAGAAATGATGGAAGGGTGAGAGTGCATATAATCCATGGACTCAACATTAGTCATAAAGAACTCACATACTTATTGCAAAAATTTATTAGCTATCGAAACAAAGTACTACCCGCATGCTCCCAGGGGATAGATTGGTAGGAAAAGACCATCACTCGTCCCCTACCGCCACTCATAAGGAAGACAAACAGAAAATAAATCATGCTCCGACTTCATCACATAACGGTTCACCATACATGCATGCTTCGGGAATCACAAACCTCAACACAAGTATTTTTACCAATCCACAATTACTAACTAGCATGACTCTAATATAACCATCTTTATATCGCAAAACTATTGCAAGGAATCAAACATATCATATTCAATGATCCACAAGTTTTATGTAGGATTTTATGACTAACCATGTGAATGACCAATTCCTGTCAACTATCTAAATAGATATAAGTGAAGCAAGAGAGTTTAATTCTGTCGGGGTTCTGGAACGACACCTATGGGATCCCTCGACGGAAACCCTTCTATGGTTGCGGGGCGTGGAGCTGCGCAAAGAGCGGGTCTAGAAGATCAACTCGGTGGGATTTTTACCCAGGTTTGGGCCGCAAGCGACGCGTGAAACCCTAGTCCTACTTTGTGTGTATTTAGTGTTCTTGAGTTCTTGAACTAGCTGATGTGCATGCCCAGTCCAAAAAGTCTGAATCCTTTCTCAGTACGCCTCAGGCCTCCTTTTATATGTCAAAGGGGTTACCACAGTGGCACACAGGAGGTGGAAAGTATGTACAGTGTACAAGTTTATCTCCTGACATCCTAGGACAAACACATTTAATGCGCCGCCTATGTGTCCTCTTGCTTTATCAGGGACGGTAAAGAGGCCCGTCCCGTCCATCGCCGCCTCGCCTTGCTTCGACGCACGTCCCAGGTGACAATGCATGCAACACCATGTTGGCTGGCTGGCTGCTGAGCTGGCGTGGTGGCAGGGGCTTCACGAAGATCTGCATGCCACCACGCAGATGCTTGGCTGGTTGGCCTAGAAGCTGCATGCTGCCACGCAGGTGCGTGCCTAGTTGGTAGGCTGGTTGCCACGTCGGAACAGGCGCGAGGCAGCGAGGCTTTGGCAAGTGCGGGCCTGGCTTTGGATCCGTAGATGCCCCCGGCAAGGCCCTTGCTGGGATCTCGTGGGCGTCCCCCACATGGGTCTTACCAGGGGCTTGCGAGCGTCCCCGACAAGGATCTTGCTGGGGGTCTTCGTCTTCTGGTGCTCACCTAGGCCTGCAGGCCTTTGGTTTTCACCAAGATCTGCATGCCACCATGCAGGCACTCCCGAGCCTCGGTCTTGATGTTGTCGATAGCGTCATGACTCTCAGGCTCAAGGGTGGCGGTCTTGCCGATGTTGGGCAAGTTGCCTCGACAAGGCTCTTGAGGGCAGCGTGTTTTGACAAGTCGTCGGCAATGCCGTTCTCCGCTCGGGGAACATGCTCCGCTTGTAGATCGTCAAAATGCTCCTCCAACTTCCTCACCTCATCCACATAGGACTCCATTAACGGGCTCTGGTAACCCTTGTTAACTTGCTTGACAACGAGCTGTGAATCACCTCTGATGATGAGCTTCCTGATTCCGAGGTCTGCCGCGATCCTGAGACCGGAAAGTAATCCCTCGTACTCTGCCGTGTTGTTTGTTGATTTCTCCTGGGGAAAGTGCATCTGGACCACATACATGAGGCGCTCTCCGGTGGGTGCGACGAGTAGCACGCCGGCACCAACACCTTGCAGCGAGAAAGCCCCATCCAAGTACATGATCCAGTCACGGCCCGTCTCCTTGCCGGGAAGGGTGGTCTCTTGAATTTCTTCGTCGGGCGTCGCAGTCCATTCTGCTATGAACTCTGCCAAGGCTCGGCTCTTGATCGTTGAAGTACTTTCAAACTTGAGGCCAAAGCTCGACAGCTCCAATGCCCATTCCACAATCCTTCCTGTCTCATCCGGGTTGCGCAAGATTCATTGTAAAGGGAGGTGGGTAACGACGGTGATCTCGTGTGCTTGGAAATAGTGGCGCAACTTCCTTAAGGCCATGAGGAGGCCGAAAAGAAGCTTCTGCATACCAGAATATCTTAACCTAGCCCCCTGCAAGAGGGAACTGACAAAATAGACCGGGTGCTGCACCACCTTCTTCTTCTATTCAACTTCGCCTATCTGTGCAGACTCTGTCTTGCCGGGACCGGGCCCTGCCAGGGGTTTCGCCTTGCCAGTGTCAGACCCTGCCAGGGAAAGCTCTGGCCCATCATCTATCGGCTCCGCTGCTGCTGCTTCTTCTTCCTTGAGTTCCCTCTGTGCTACTAGTGCAACACTGACCACTTGATTTGTTGCCGCTAGATATAGCAGCAACGGCACTTGTGGCTTGGGCGCGACTAGTATTGGTGTGGAGGAGAGGTACCTCTTCAAATCTTGCAGTGCTGCCTCTGCCTCCGGAGTCCATTTCATTGGACCCGCCTTCTTCAAAACTTTGAAGAAGGGGAGGGCACGCTCAGCAGATTTGGAGATGAACATACTTAGAGTAGCAACACAACCGGCAAGCCTGTGGACGTCTTTGACTCGCTTCGGCGCCTCAATCTGCTCAATTGCTTTGATCTTGTCGAGATTTGCTTCGATTCTGCGTTGAGACACAAATAACCCAAGAAGTTTGCCGGATGGGACGCCGAACATGCACTTCTCTAGGTTGAGCTTGAGGTTGATCTTGCGTAGGTTTGCAAATGTTTCTTCCAGATCCTGCACGAGCGTAGCTTTGTCCTTGGTTTTGACCATGATATCATCCATGTAAGCTTCCATATTTCTATGCAACTGGGGATCAAAACCAATTTGGACCGCTCGGGAAAACGTCGAACCAGCGCTTTTCAACCCAAAAGGCATCCGTACAAAACAATATGTACCACATGGGGTGATGAACGCAGTCTTCTCTTCGTCTTCCTTCATCATGAAGATCTGGTGGTACCCTGAGTAGGCGTCGAGGAATGACAGCAGGTCACACCCGGCAGTGGAGTCCACGATCTAGTCGATGCATGGCAAAGGGAAAGGATCCTTTGGATAGGCCTTATTGATATCTGTGTCAATACATAGCCTCCACTTCCCATTTGCTTTACGCACTACCACTGGATCGGCCAACCACGTGGGGTGGAGCACTCCTCTGACCAGGTCTGCCGCCTCTAACTTCCTGATCTCTTCGATGATGAACTCTTACCACTCCAAAGCTTGCTTCCTGACCTTCTGCTTGACGGGCCGCACATGAGGACAGACAGCAGGATGGCGCTCAATCACCTTCCTGGGAACGCCGGGGATGTCGGATGCTTGCCATGCAAACACGTCGACATTCACCTGCAAGAAGGCGACGAGCGCACTTTCCTATTTGCTGTCAAGGGTGGAGCTTATGGTAAAAGCCCCGCCCATGCCGTCCTCCTTGATGGGCACCTTCTTGGTCTCTAGTGGTGCTGCCTTGGATTTCTTGCTCTTGCCGGTGGAGCTCTCAGGCACGTCCTCGACGGGAGTGCAGCATGATACGTCTCCAAAGTATCTGTAATTTTTGATTGTTCCATGCTATATTATATTCTATTTTGGACATTATTGGGCTTTATTATACACTTTTATATTATTTTTGGGACTAACCTATTAACCGGAGGCCCAGCCTAGAATTGCTATTTTTTGCCTATTTTAGGGTTTCGCGGAAAAAGAATATCAAACGGAGTCCAAACGGAATGAAACCTTCGGGAACGTGATTTTCGGAACGAACATGATCCAGAGGACTTGGACCCTACGTCAAGACATCAACCGGGAGGCCACGAGGTAGGGGGGCACGCCTACCCCCTAGGCGTGCCCTCCACCCTTGTGGGCCCCCTGTTGCTCCACCGACGTACTCCTTCCTCCTATATGTACCTACATACCCCCAAATTACCCGATACGGAGCCAAAACCCTAATTCCATCGCCGTAACTTTCTGTATCCACGAGATCCCATCTTGGGGCCTATTCCGGAGCTCCACCGGAGGGGGCATCAATCACGGAGGGCTTCTACATCAACACCATAGCCCTTCCGATGAAGTGTGAGTAGTTTACCTCAGACCTACGGGTCCATAGTTATTAGCTAGATGGCTTCTTCTCTCTTTTTGGATCTCAATACAAAGTTCTCCCCCTCTCTTGTGGAGATCTATTTGATGTAATCTTCTTTTGCGTTGTGTTTGTTGAGACCGATGAATTGTGTGTTTATGATCAAGTTTATCTATGAACAATATTTGAATCTTCTCTGAATTCTTTTATGTATGATTGGTTATCTTTGCAAGTCTCTTAGAATTATCAGTTTGGTTTGGCCTACTAGAATGATCTTTCTTGCAATGGGAGAAGTGCTTAGTGTCGTGGTTCTAAGTCTGTCAGTAGAGTGGGGGGTAGGTATGGAGAGGCAAGGTCCTAGCTATGAAGAGGTTGTAAACACAAGAGATGTACGAGTTCAGGCCCTTCTCGGAGGAAGTAAAAGCCCTACGTCTCGGAGCCCGGAGGCGGTCGAGTGGATTATGTGTATATGAGTTACAGGATGCCTAACCCTTCTGCCTGTGGAGGGGGGTGGCTTATATAGAGTGCGCCAGGACCCCAGCCAGCCCACGTAATGAAGGGTTTAAGGTGTATTTAGTCCGGGGCGTTACTGGTAACGTCCCACATAAAGTGTCTTAACTATCATAAAGTCTACTTAACTACAGGCCGTTGCAGTGCAGAGTGCCTTTTGACCTCCTGGTAGTCGAGTGAGTCTTCGTGGTCGAGTCCTTCAAGTCAGTCGAGTGAGTCCCTCGTTGGTCGACTGGAAGGTGACCTCTTCTAAGGGTGTCCTTGGGCAGGGTACTTAGATCAGGTCTGTGACCCTACCCTAGGTACATGACCCCATCATTAGCCCCCGAATGGATTGAGGCTTTGAGTGATGGAGGTGTTGATGCTGTTTCCGATTAACCTTTGCACACTGGTCGTGCGTTATTTTGAACCAGAGAATCTCTTCGTTGATAGTGAGCAACTTGTCTTCAGTCGACTCGATCCATTCTTTTCTTTCGTCGAGTGATCTTTCGGGCTTCGTCGATTTCCGAGCGACGGATCGCAGGAAATCCCGCGCCTGATAGACCGATCTGCCGTTCGCGGATTCCGCGGGATGCGAGATTTGGGGAAACGCGCGAAGTGGAGCGGACCGTGGCGTTCGGATGGGACGGGACATAGACGCCTCGATCCCCGCGCCGCTTTCTTCGCCACGTATCCCGCCCGCGTAACAGTTCCAGGATATGATTAGATCGACCGGGCCCACCTGTCATCCACTCGGAAGGGATCTTATAAATGCGCCCGACGAGGGTTTTTTGAACAGTGCCTCAGCATTCTCTCTCTGCCCCCTTCGTCTCCGCCCAACGTGCTCGCTCTCGCCTCCGCACCACTTCTCCTCACGCGCCCCGCCGGTAGCCATGGTCAAGGAGAAGACGGTGGCGCTGGAGCGCGCGAAGAAGGCGTCAGCGACGGAGAAGGCGAAGGGGAGATCCACCAGCCGCGGTGGGTCTTCGTCTAGATCTCGCCTGCCGAAAGGCTGGGTCCAGGGAGATTGGATCCAGTCGACCATCACGGAGAAGGATCTCCTCGACATGGCCAACGAGGGCCTGATCCCTCATGGAGCTGCGAGGCTTCCGGGGAAAGAGTGGCAGCCCCAGCCGAAAGAGGGTGAGTGCGTGCTTCTGGCTACCCATGTTGACCGCGGATTCTCTTTGCCGCCGAGCATTTTCTTCCGTGGTTTCTTGAACTTTTTTGGAGCGCAACTCCACCACTTCACCCCGAATTCTATCGCCTATCTTGCGGCGTTTGTGTCCATGTGTGAGAGTTTTCTGGGCTGTCGACCGCATTGGGGCTTGTTCAAGCACATATTCACATGTCGCTCTCAAACCGTGAAGAAGGCGAGTCCAGGCGACGAAAGAACCCGAGTGGTCCAAATGTGTGGAGGTCTGGGGATCCAGGTGAGGAACAAGAGCACCTTCCCAGCCATGACATTTCCCGAGTCAGTCAGAGGCTGGCAGTCGACCTGGTTCTACTGCCAGGACGAGTCGACGCCGGGGCAGTCGAGTGGACTCCCTCAATTTACCATGGACCGAGTGAACAAGCCCTCCTCTCTGAAGTTGATTCCGGAGGAGAAAGCTGACGTGAAGATGCTGATGGAGCACGTAGTTCAGTTGGTTCGGGAGGGAGTGACGGGCATGGATCTCCTGGAAGTTTTCCTTAGGCGCCGAATCCAGCCTCTTCAGTTCCGGAGCCATTGCATGTGGTTGTACTGTGGGACTGAGGATGTGACTCGGGTCAATCCAGAAACAGTCGACGATGCCACTCTGGAAAGGTGGATGGCCGCTGTTACTGGGAACAAGGACAACCCTCGCGGGGCCAGAAGGATTCCTCCACTCGACTGCCACAGTGACCCAAACAAGGTATGTCTGCTCCACTTCCCATTGTATTCTCGTCATATTTATTTCTGCTTTCTCTGCCGATCGGTCGACTGATCTTTGTCTTGTTGTCCCTCAGGCCCTCACTGAACTGTACTCGATGCCCAACGGAGCGCAGGCTCCGACTGAGGAGGGAGAAGCGAGCGGGGGCGAGAGCCAGGAGGAGGAGTGGGACTCGGACGCCGCCGAGGCCGATGATGATGACGATGACGATGATGATGATGACGATGAGGACGAGGAAGAGGAGGAGGAGGAGGAGGTCGTACCACCGCGCTCGGAAAGGCGGTCGAAACTTGTCCATGATCCTGCGACCGAACGCGGCGAGGGGGTTGCGACTGCTACACAGTCGACCAAGCGCCCTCGGACCACCTCTCCGGTGCCGACTGAAAAGGCGTCGAAGCAGCCCAGGGCGGCCCCGTCGAAGCCGACCAAGCACCTGCCGAAGATGAAGGTGTCCATCCCCACCATATCAGGGTAATCATGTTGCTTAAGTCTTCTTGTTTTGTGTGAACTTTGTCTCTGGTTGGCGCTGGAGTTAGTCGACTGATTCTTTGGAGTTGCAGTGCTGCTACTTCTAAGACCTCAGCCCGGGCTGATGACCATGAGATGGAGGACGCAGCAACCTCAAAACCTGGTACTATACTCTTAACACTGTCTTTAGTCGACTGACTCATGATCTAATCCTGATTCTTTTCTGTAGCTCCATCCAATGTTGTAATCACTCTGCCTGATGATGATGAAGATGAGGAACCGCTGAAGTACAGAAGGAGTAGGAAAGCGTCTGCCAGCAGGGTGACCCAGGATGTGACGGTGCCTGAGGCTCTGGTCGCGGAGGAGGAGAACACCACTCGACACACCGTGTCCTTCGCAGATCCACTGACGAGTGCTCCGCAGCCCTCCCTCTTCACGATGCACCACGTCCCAGAGGACCAAGCTGGCGCAGCGAAGGAGGCAATACGCCAGGCAGGGATCATGATGGAGCAGTTGAAGACCATCCGGGATGTGAGCCAGGCAGCTTACGACGCCAGTTCCGCCCTCCAACACAATGTTCAGGTCAGTCGACCACCATTTGTTCTGTTAGGATATGCTACCAAAAACTTTTCCTTTCCAGAATTTATAGTAGTCACCCAGTGGGTGTGTCGATTAAACTCCGTGTTAGCGGGGGCACGCTGAGTGCACCCGCTGGGTGTAGTCCCCAAGGCTAAGGTCGACTGCTGGCAGTCGGCCTTAGGCTTTATAATTTCAGTCTTTCCGTCATTCGACTATGGCGACTGGATTTCGCAAACTGGTCGACTGGTCGACTCTGTCTTCAATAGGATTAGTGGGGGCACGCTGAGTGCACCCACTGGGTGTAGTCCCCAAGGCTAAGGTCGACTGCTGGCAGTCGGCCTTAGGCTTTATAATTTCAGTCTTTCCGTCATTCGACTATGTCGAATGAATTTCGCAAACCGGTGGGGGCACGCTGAGTGCACCCACTGGGTGTAGTCCCCGAGACTGTGGTCGACTGCTTGCAGTCGATTACAGTCTTAAAGAATATCTCTCTCTTTTTTTTGAGGTCGACTGGTCGACTCTATCTTCAATAGGATTAGTGGGGGCACGCTGAGTGCACCCACTGGGTGTAGTCCCCGAGACTACGGTCGAATGCTTGTATTCGGCTGTAGTCTTAGAAACGCGTGATTTTTCCTTTTTCACTCGGAAGTGAATTATATTTGACATTTTAGTCGATTGGTTCTTCGCAGAACTCCTGTGATTTTGTGGCTCGCTACTCTGAGCTGGAAAACAAGCACGTTCAGCTCGAGCTGAATTTGAAGCCGGTTCAGGAGAAACTGACGAAGGCAAAGGAGGAGACCGAAGGTATGTTTGGTGAGACCTTGACGACTGCTTTTTCCCTTCATTTGTTTCAAAATCTGATCTTGCTGTAACTTGCAGGTAAGGTGAGGGAGGCCCAACGGAAGAAGGACCTTGAACTAGCTGAGAAGATCAAGCTTGTTGACGAGAAGTTAGCTTCAGTCGCCAAGCTTGAGCAAGAAAATGCCAATCTGAAAGCTGCTCTTGGGAAGAAAAAAGATCTGGAGGCCTTCCTGAATGGTCTTGCCAAGAAGTTGTTTCTTATGCTTGAAGGTAAATTTCTATGCTCGGCGATCATTTCCAACCGTGGTTTTTCCATTCGACCATCGCCTTGACTCGGTGATCGTCCTTGCAGAATTTTGTCAAAACTTTGAAGAAGAAACTAGCCGGCTGGAACCAAACCTTGACCCCGTCAATTCTCCGATGGACGACGAAGTTGCTATGAATGTTTTCTGACTGAAGTCCCGTGTTGCAGCTGTCGTGGACTATCTTGCAAGGCTGAAGGTCGCCACATCTCGCATCGACTCGACGCTCTGGCCCGGGGAGACACTTCAGAACGACCTCGAGTCGCTGATGGCTCGCTTGAACATGATCCCTGGTCGAGTGCAGGAGTGGAAAAAGTCCTCGGCTCGGTGCGGTGCAGATGTTGCTCTGTGTCTGGCCCGAGTCCACTGCAAAGATGCGCGAGAAGACAAGCTGGCGGCCCTCCGGGTGGCCAACACCAAGAAACACGACTTCGGGTCCTTTATGGAAACTTTCCTTGCGGCCGCCACTCGGATCGCAGATGGAATTGATCTTGATGAGTTTGTTGCACCTTCCAGCCCTCCACAGGAGGGGTAAAAAACTTCTTCTAAGCTCGACGCTTTAAATTTGCCTCGGTATGCCGAGTGGAGTTGTAACCGATAAACCTTAATGGGCTTAGCGCCTGAGCACTTTCGGTTCCTTTAGGTATCGATCCGAACTTGAATTTGGTGTTTGAATATGATTGCTTTTGGCTCGAAATGTCTTTTGTAGGTTCAAAGCAGGGCGCTTACTGCAATCGACTTATTCCTTAGTCCACTTAGGTGAGCGCTGGGCTGCAGCTAAGCCTCCCGAGTGAGAAGTTTGCTTTTCACTCGGTAGGATTTCTATATCTTAGGCGAGCACTGGGCTGCAGCTAAGCCCCCGAGTGAGAGGTTTGCTCTTCACTCGGTATGATTTTTGATAACTTAGGCGAGCACTGGGCTGCAGCTAAGCCCCCGAGTGAGAGGTTTGCTCTTCACTCGGTAGGATTTCTGATAACTTAGGCGAGCACTGGGCTGCAGCTAAGCCCCCGAGTGAGAGGTTTGCTCTTCACTCGGTAGGATTTTTGATAACTTAGGCGAGTACTTGGA
>NC_041384.1:441739708-441739950 GCF_002162155.2 Triticum dicoccoides
GCCCCCGAGTGAGAGGTTTGCTCTTCACTCGGTAGGATTTTTGATAACTTAGGCGAGCACTGGGCTGCAGCTAAGCCCCCCGAGTGAGAGGTTTGCTCTTCACTCGGTAGGATTTCTGATAACTTAGGCGAGCACTGGGCTGCAGCTAAGCCCCCGAGTGAGAGGTTTGCTCTTCACTCGGTAGGATTTTTGATAACTTAGGCGAGTACTTGGACTGCAGCTAAGCCCCCGAGTGAGAGGTT
>NC_041384.1:441740481-441766038 GCF_002162155.2 Triticum dicoccoides
AGGGGTTTGCTCTTCACTCGGTAGGATTTCTGATAACTTAGGCGAGTACTTGGACTGCAGCTAAGCCCCCGAGTGAGGGGTTTGCTCGTCACTCGGTAGGATTTTTGATAACTTAGGCGAGTACTTGGACTGCAGCTAAGCCCCCGAGTGAGGGGTTTGCTCTTCACTCGGTAGGATTTCTGATAACTTAGGCGAGTACTTGGACTGCAGCTAAGCCCCCGAGTGGAAGTCTGGCTTACCACTCGGTAGGATTTTATTTAATCTTAGGCGAAACAGATTCGCAGCTAAGCCTCCGAGTGGGAGTCTGGCTCACCACTCGGTAGGATTTTATTTAATCTTAGGCGAAACGGATTCGCAGCTAAGCCTCCGAGTGGGAGCCTGGCTCACCACCCGGAGGATTTTTACAAACTTAGGCGAAACGGATTCGCGGCTAAGTCACCCACCGAGGGGAAATTTTATTGGACAAAATAAAAAGTGACAAAAATTATGGAGGAACTATGACACTATTATTTTGAGGTCCATGAACTACAGAAGTACTTTATTGCAACTCATCCGAGTGATAAAGCTTAAGTGTAAAATGGGCGGAGTAGTTCCGCGTTCCAAGCTCGAGGCTCGTCGATATTATGTTCGACATTGTAATGACGGTACGCCCCGTTGTGGAGAACTTTGGTGACGATGAAGGGTCCTTCCCAAGAAGGAGCAAGCTTGTGTTGTTTCTTCTGATCCACTCGGAGAAATAAATCTCCTTCCTGGAAGGCTCGACCCCTCACATTTCTGGCGTGGAAACGACGCAAATCTTGTTGGTAGATGGTCGACCGGATCAGAGCCATCTCCCTTTCTTCCTCTAAAAGGTCGACTGCGTCCTGCCGCGCTTGTTCAGCTTCTGCTTCGTTGTAGATTTCAACTCGAGGAGCATTGTGGAGAAGATCACTCGGCAAGACTGCTTCAGCTCCGTAGACCAAGAAGAATGGAGTTCTTCCGGTCGACCGATTAGGTGTGGTCCGCAGTCCCCAAAGCACTGAGGGAAGTTCGTCGACCCAAGCTCCAGCTGCATGCTTGAGATCACGCATCAGTCGGGGTTTCAATCCCTTGAGAATCAGGCCATTGGCTCGCTCTGCTTGTCCATTCGACTGTGGATGAGCGACTGAAGCGTAGTCGACTCGTGTGCCTTGAGAGTTACAGAAATCTCTGAATTCCTCCGAGTCAAAGTTCGACCCATTATCCGTAATGATGCTGTGCGGGACTCCATATCTGAATATTAGTTCCCTGATGAAGCTAACAGCAGCACCAGCGTCAAGGTTCTTGATTGGTTTAGCCTCAATCCACTTGGTGAATTTGTCGACTGCCACCAGTACATGCGTGAAGCCACTTCGCCCTGTTCTCAAAGGACCGACCATGTCCAACCCCCATACTGCGAAAACCAGACGAGTGGGATGGTCTTCAGAGCCGATGCAGGCTTGTGCGACATATTCGAGTAGAACTGACATCCCTCGCACTTATCCACTATTTCCTTTGCCATCTCATTCGCCTTTGGCCAGTAAAATCCGGCTCGGTATGCTTTGGCCACGATGGTCCGAGAGGACGCATGATGACCACAGGTTCCCGAGTGGATATCATTGAGGATGATTCGACCTTCTTCTGGTGTTATGCACTTCTGACCAACTCCAGTCGCGCTTTCTCTGTATAATTGTCCTTTGATTACGGTAAAGGCCTTAGATCGACGGTCGATCTGTCGAGCCTCTTCCTCATCCTCCGGGAGCTCTTTTCTCAGGATATACGCGATATATGGAACTGTCCAGTCGGGAATGACCACCAAGACCTCCATGACCAAGTCGACCACTGCTGGGACTTCAACCTCAGTCGGATCTGTGGCACTCTTGGGCTGTGGAGCTTCTTCGGTGAAAGGATCTTCTTTGACTGACGGAGTGTGTATATGCTCCAAGAACACACCACTCGGAATGGCTTCTCTCTTGGAACCTATCTTTGCTAGATCATCAGCTGCTTGATTTTTCAGTCGGGGTATATGATGGAGCTCCAACCCCTCGAACTTCTTTTCCAGCTTCCTCACTGCACTGCAGTATCCAGTCATGACTGGGCTTCTCACGTCCCACTCCTTCATCACTTGGTTGACCACTAAATCCGAGTCGCCATAGACCATCAGGCGACGGACGCCGAGTGAAATGGCCATGCGCAATCTGTATAAGAGGGCCTCATATTCTGCCTCATTGTTGGAGGAATCAAAGTGAATCTGGAGCACATATCTGAGCTTATCTCCTCTGGGGGAAACCAGGATAACCCCAGCATCGGAACCATTCAACATCTTAGAGCCATCAAAGAACATGGTCCAATGCTCCGAGTGAACTTCAGTCGGCTGTTGCTGTTCAATCCACTCGGCGAGGAAATCTGCTATTGCCTGGGACTTAATGGCCTTCTTTGCTTCAAACTTGATATCAAGGGGAAGAAGTTCAATCGCCCATTTAGCCACTCGACCAGTTGCATCTCTGTTGTGCAAAATCTCTGATAGTGGAGCGTCACTGACGACTGTGATGGAATGATCAGAGAAATAATGAGCAACCTTCTTTGTGGTCATGTATATTCCATACACGAGCTTCTGATAATGAGGATATCTCTGCTTGGATGGAGTCAAGACTTTAGACAAATAATACACTGGGCGCTGAACTTTGAGAGCTTTTCCTTCTTCTTCCCGCTCGACCGTAAGCACAGTACTGACGACTTGTCCTGTGGCTGCGATATAGAGCAACAGAGGCTCTTTGCTGATTGGAGCAGCAAGCACCGGCTGGGTGGAGAGCAGAGCTTTTAGCTCGGCAAACGCTGCATCAGCTTCTGGAGTCCACTCGAACTTGTCTGCCTTCTTCATCAGTCGGTAAAGAGGCAATGCCTTTTCACCGAGTCGTGAGATGAATCGACTTAATGCGGCCAAGCATCCAGTAAGCTTCTGTACATCGTGCACTCGCACAGGGCGTTTCATTCGGAGAATAGTGCCGATCTTCTCTGGATTAGCGTCGATTCCTCGCTCGGAAACGAGAAAACCGAGTAACTTGCCACCAGGAACTCCAAATGTGCACTTTGATGGATTGAGCTTGATATCATACCTTCTGAGGTTGGCAAATGTTTCGGCGAGGTCAGCGAGCAGGTCGGAACCTTTTCGTGACTTGACGACGATATCATCCATATACGCTTCCACATTCCGACTGATTTGAGTGAGTAGACACTTCTGAATCATTCGCATAAATGTGGCTCCAGCATTCTTGAGGCCGAATGGCATGGTGATATAGCAGAAGCACCCGAATGGAGTGATGAAAGCTGTTTTTACCTCGTTGGGTCCGTACAGACGGATCTGGTGGTACCCGGAGTAGGCGTCTAGAAAAGACAGTCTCTCGCATCCCGTGGTCGAGTCAACAATTTGATCTATGCGAGGGAGAGGAAAATGATCTTTCGGGCAGGCCCGGTTGATGTGCTTGAAATCAATGCACATTCGGAGCGATTTGTCCTTCTTAGGAACCATGACGACATTAGTGAGCCACTCGGAGTGGTATATCTCTCGGATAAATCCTGCCGCCAACAGTCGAGCCACTTCCTCACCAATGGCTTTTCTCTTCTGGACGGCGGATCGCCGAAGATGCTCTTTGACTGGTTTTGCAGATGAGTCGACTCTTAGGCGATGCTCAGCCAGTCCCCTGGGAACACCTGGCATGTCAGCGGGCTTCCATGCAAAAATGTCCTAGTTCTCACGGAGGAACTGGATGAGTGCTTCTTCCTATTTCGGGTCGAGTGTTGTGGAGATGTGGGTCGGAGCTGCATCGGGGTCGGTCGGGTGAATGTGAACAGGCTTTGTCTCACCGGAAGACTGAAATGCAGATTCTGTGGCGGGTTTCTTGGATCACAGCAAATCACTCGGATCTGCGTTTTGCTTGTATTCTTCGAACTCGACCGCTGTCACCTGGGAATCGGCAATCTTTGAGCCCTTCTGAAAGCACTCTTCTGCCTTTTTTCGATCACCGGTGACAGTGATCACTCCTTTGGGGCCGGGCATCTTCAATTTGAGGTACACGTAACATGGTCGAGCCATGAACCGTGCATAAGCTGGTCTCCCCAAAATGGCATGATATGCACTCTGAAAATCCACGACCTCAAACGTCAACTTCTCTTTGCGAAAATGTTTCGAATCACCAAACACCACGTCCAGAGCTATTTGGCCGAGTGACTCGGCTTTCTTCCCTGGTATAACTCCATGAAAGCTCATGTTACTGGTGCTCAGTCGGGACATCGGAATGCCCATTCCTTTCAGCGTGTCTGCATACAACAAATTCAGCCCACTACCACCGTCCATCAGCACTTTTGTCAGTCGAGTGCCTTCGACAACTGGATCGACCACCAAAGCTTGCCTCCCAGGGGTGGCAATATGAGTCGGGTGATCAGATTGGTCGAATGTGATGGGTGTTTGGGACCATCTCAGATAATTTGCTTTTGCTGGGGCGACCATGTTCACCTCTCGGTTAATGACTTTCAATCGACTCTTGCTTTCCACATCTGCAAAGATCATCAGAGTGGAGTTGATATGCGGATATCCTTCCTCACTGTCCTCCTTGTCTGCGGCCTTGTCCGACTCCTTCTCCTTGTCCTTAGACTGTTTTACCTGAAACTGCTGGATCAGGAGTCGACATTGGCGAGTGGTATGCTTCGGGTAGATGATATTCCCCTCTTCGTCTTTCTTCGTGTGGATGTGACACGGCATATCCATCACGTCGTTCCCTTCTTTATCCTTTACCTTCTTAGGGTTCCAGGATCCTTTTGGTTTCCCTTTAAACTTTCCTTGAGTCACGGCCAGAGCCTCTCCAGGAGCTGCCGGTTCAGCCTTCCGCTTCTGTTTCCGACTGGTGTTTCCCTTTTCCGACTGACTTGGCTTGTGCTTGCCGCTTCGGAGTCGGTCTTCTTCTTCGCCGTTGGCGTACTTGGTAGCAATCTCCATCATCCGACTCAAGGTCATGTCACCGGTTCGACCAAATTTCAAACTCAATTCTCTGTTCTTGACACCATCCTTAAAGGCGCAGACTGCCTGATGATCAGACACATTCTCCACAGTATGGTGCAAAGTGATCCATCTCTGAATATACTCTCTGAGAGTCTCATTGGTCTTCTGCATGCAGACTTGCAGCTCCGTCAATCCAGCCGATCGCTTGCAAGTTCCTTCAAACGTTCTGATGAACACTCGGGACAGATCTTTCCAAGTGTAAATGCTGCTGGGAGGTAATTGAGTCAACCATGCCCTGGCAGATCCTTCCAGCATGAGGGGCAAATGCTTCATGGCCACCTCGTCGTTCCCACCACCAATCTGAACCGCCACTCGGTAGTCCTCAAGCCAAGTTTCAGGCTTAGACTCACCAGTGAACTTGCTGACTCCTGTTGCCAACCTGAAATTGGGAGGGATAACTGCGGCTCTGATAGCTCTGCTGAAACATTCAGGACCAGAAACATGCACTCGACTGCTTGTGGGCGCATCTCTGTCGAGTCCACCCCGATGGGCTCTGTTCCGGTCGACCAAACCTTGCACGATAATGGATCGCGCTTCGAAGCCTGGTTCTCGGGGGTCGACTGGAACTCTTCGCCCTGCACTGAGCTGACGCCTATCATCTTGCTGCCGAGGAGCGTAAGACCCACCCCTCGGAGGGGAATTGGGCACTCGACGCCTATCATCTCGGTCGAGTCGGTCTCCATATTGGTCTCGCCGATTCTCGCGCCCTTCACACCGCGGAGGCGATCTGGGGCTGTGAGCCGACTGAACCGTATTCGCAGCGACGGATCGACTGTGAATTCTGTTGCACGACTGCGACACGGCAGAATTCTGATCTCCTGCCGCCCGGAGCAGATCCCTGATCTGCATCAAGCCTCTGCCAGCTTCCGACTGAGAGGGCTGGATGGACTCTGCTATACGGGTCACAGCTGCTAAATCTGGATTGGGGTTCGATATACCTGAGTCGGCGGGAAGAGTTGACGTCGACTGGTGTCGGGAACTCGTTGCCGCGCGCGCTCGTCGAGTGCTCGCTGAAGATTCTCCAGTCGAGTGCGTTCGGCCAAATTGGCCAAACGTGCCTCCTCCAAGGCGCGAGCCTCGGGGGTTTCTCCTGCGATGGGAGTACGCAGGGCATCCACGTTCCTGCGGCGAAGTTCCTCTCTTTGCAGAGAGTCGAGTGGCTCGGGCTGGTACACTTCGTGGTCTCGTGCGGGGTCGCCTCCGTCGCCTGCTCCACCATCACGGGCGAAGCCAGGGGGACTGCGGGGCCCGTCGACCATCAGGATTTCCGCCGCTGGATCACTGCTATCACACTCGGATGCAGTCTCTACGGAGCCAGTCGACAGATCGAACAGGCTGTAGAGAGATTCGTCGGGCTCGATTGCCGCAACTTGGGTGGTGGCCGTCTGGCGAGCCACCGCGTGCCTCACCCACCGCTGAAGCCTCGACCGGCCCGAGCGCTTGCGCTGGCGGGAGACTGGGAGGGTGGCCGATGGGGAAGTCGACCGATACGGGGTCGACGGTTGCCGCAGCAGAATGCCACGGACACATGCGCGAAAATGCGTCGCACCGCGGACGGGGAGCGCATCGACGTCGAGTGGAGCCTCCTGGAGCCAGGCGGAGTCGTCGGCGACGAAGGTGAGAGCACCGAGACGGATCTCTCGACCCTCAACCAAAACTCCAGCAGTCACCATGATGAAAGTACTCGGAAGAACCGCAACTTCTCCACAAAATCGCTAAAACACCTGCCCCAAGGTGGGCGCCAACTGTCGTGGTTCTAAGTGTGACAGTAGAGTGGGGGTAGGTATGGAGAGGCAAGGTCCTAGCTATGAAGAGGTTGTAAACACAAGAGATGTACGAGTTCAGGCCCTTCTCGGAGGAAGTAAAAGCCCTACGTCTCGGAGCCCGGAGGCGGTCGAGTGGATTATGTGTATATGAGTTACAGGATGCCGAACCCTTCTGCCTGTGGAGGGGGGTGGCTTATATAGAGTGCGCCAGGACCCCAGCCAGCCACGTAATGAAGGGTTTAAGGTGTATTTAGTCCGGGGCGTTACTGGTAACGTCCCACATAAAGTGTCTTAACTATCATAAAGTCTACTTAACTACAGACCGTTGCAGTGCAGAGTGCCTTTTGACCTCCTGGTAGTCGAGTGAGTCTTCGTGGTCGAGTCCTTCAAGTCAGTCGAGTGAGTCCCTCGTTGGTCGACTGGAAGGTGACCTCTTCTAAGGGTGTCCTTGGGCAGGGTACTTAGATCAGGTCTGTGACCCTACCCTAGGTACATGACCCCATCACTTAGCTTTGGGTTCAATCTTGCGGTGTCCTTTCCTAGTGACAGTAGGGGCAGCAAGGCACGTATTGTATTGTTGCCATCGAGGATAACAAGATGGGGTTTATTTCATATTGCATGAGTTTATCCCTCTGCATCATGTCATCTTGCTTAAAGCGTTACTGTGTTCTCTTGAACTTAATACTCTAGATGCATGCTGGATAGCGGTCGATGTGTGGAGTAATAGTAGTAGATGCAGGCAGGAGTCGGTCTACTTGTCTCGGACGTGATGCCTATATACATGATCATACCTAGATAGTCTCATAATTATGCTCAATTCTGTCAATTGCTCAACAGTAATTTGTTTACCCGCCGTGAATACTTATGCTCTCGAGAGAGGCCACTAGTGAAACCTATGGCCCCGGGTCTATCTTCCATCATATTAGTCTTCCAATACTTAGTTATTTTTATTGCCTTTTATTTTACTTTGCATCTTTATCATAAAAATACTAAAAATATTATCTTATCATATCTATCAGATCTCACTCTCGTAAGTGACCGTGTAGGGATGGACAACCCCTTATCGCGTTGGTTGCGAGGATTTATTTGTTTGTGTAGGTACAAGGGACTCGTGCGTGGCTTCCTACTGGATTGATACATTGGTTCTCAAAAACCGAGGGAAATACTTACGCTACTTTGCTGCACCACCCTTTCCTCTTTAAGGGAAAACCAACGCAAGTGCTCAAGAGGTAGCACAGCACTCCGAAGAGGCGCGCTTGCCGGAGTGGGTGCAGGAGGTCTTGCCAGAAGAGGTCTCATCGGAAGGGGCCTTGCCGGCAGAGGCAAAGGTCTTGCCGGTCTTCTTCCCTGTCAGGGCTTTAGCGGCAGGAGCAAGTGCCTTGGCGGTCGTTGCTGCAACTGCCTCCCGGTAGAGCTGGCCGACGCAGATGAGCATGTCCTTCTTGTTATAGGGGACGGTGATGATGCTCAGTGGCCCGGGCATCTTCAATGTGTTGTAGGCGTAATGTGATGCCTCCATGAACTTGGCCAGCGTTAGGCGGCCAAGGATCCCATTGTAGGGCAGGGGATCTTGGCGACATCAAAAACAATTTTCTCCGTCTGGTAGTTCAGCTCTCCCCCGAACGTAACGGGCAACGTGATTTTACCTTTTGACTGACTCCTCCCCGGGTTGAGTCCTCGAAACGTGCCTGTCTCCTCGAGATCCCCATCGGGGATTTGCAGCCTCTCGATCACAGCTAGCGAGATCAAGTTCAGACCGCCCCCACCATCAACTAGTACTTTTGTCACCTTGAGGTTGCGTCTTGTTGGTGAAACCAACAACGGCGAACACCCGACCGCAGTTGTGCGATCAGGGTGATCCTCGGTGTCAAAAATGATAGGTGTGCTGGACCACTTTAGTGGCTTCTAGGCATCGAACGATGGCTCTGCCGCAGTGACCTCACGCGCCCACTACTTCAGCCGGCGGTGAGAGGTATGCAACGAGGCGCCACCGTCGACACACATGGCCTCTGTAGCTTTTTGGAACTCGTGCTCCCCAGACTCATCGTCCTCACCGTGATCATCACCCCCTCCTTCTTGTCATGGCCCTGAGCGGGCCTCTCTTGTTGATTATCCTTGCCGCGGCGACCTCCTTGGCCGCCATGCTTCTTGCCGGACCCCTCAGCACCATCCTGGCCCTTCTCCTTGTCCCGCCTCTCATATTCGGCTTTCTGTTTCTCTACAAGCAGCTTAACTTGTCGGCAGTTCTGGAGGTCGTGGCCCTTGGTGTGATGGATCTTGCAATACTGCTTGTCGGAGCCTCCTGGCTTGTCGGCAGCCGCCAAGGCCTAGCAGGCGGCGCACCCAGCAACTTCCTTGCCGGGGTCGTCAGCCTTGGCCTTCTTGGCGGCGCCGGGTCACCGGATCCCTCAATGACAAGGACGGTCTTTCCCTTACGCTTCTTATTGCGGCGTCGGCCCTTCTTTGTTGGGGCGGCGGCATCTTCGTCTGTGGAGTCGGTTTCCGTGCCGGCATCTTCGCCGGGGTACTTCCTTCTTTCTTCAGCCCGAGCGCACCTATCGGCCAAAACATACAGCTCGGCTGCATCCTTAACCTTGCTCATCGCCAGCTCCTTGCGCATCTCGTGGTTGCGTACATTCAGATGGAATGCACTAACAACAGCGGCGGGATGAACATCTGGGATGTTGTATTGCACACGACTGAACCTTTGTATGTACTTGCACAAGGACTCGCCGTCCTTCCAGGGGATGACATGCAAATCACTCGCCTGGCCAGGAGCTTGGTGGCCTCCGGTAAAGGCGCCAACAAACTCATGGCACAGGTCCGACCAAGAAGAGATGGAATCCACTGGCAGGCGCATCAACCATGACATGGCGTTGGGCTTAAGTGCAAACGGGAAATAATTGGCAAGCACCTTATCGTCGCGAGCCCCAACAGCTTGCATCGCGATGGTGTAGATGCTGAGGAACTCCGATGGGTGAGTATTGCTATTGTATTTTTCTCCGACCTCAGGCTTGAACATGCGGTGGGTGGGCCATTGGAACTGCCGCAACTCATAGGTGAAAGCTGGACAACCCACCTCATATGGTAGGTCACCGGCACCCCCCGGCGCTGGGCGGTCCACAGTCAGTCCCGCGCGCCTATCTGACTGATGGCGCGTGTCTCGCCGCCGCTCGATAGTGGTCCGAGCGTCTTCCTGAGCTCGCTTCTGGAGGACTTGACATTAGTCACGGCGGGCTCGCGTGTCAGACGATGCCGTAGAGACATTGTCGCGGGCGTCGGCCTGGCGAGCCGGCGGCTGTTGTCATGGCCGTGAGGGAGGAGAGTGCACCATGGTCGCAGCGTCCCCGGTCCTCCCACCGCTGGCATGCACCGGCTCGCCAGAGCGCCGGCATGAGGGTCCTGCTAGGCGCGGCTCATCTTTGTTGGCGAAGCTAACGAGGCTTCGAATGGTGGCCCTCCACTCGTCGAGCTTCTCCGCTACTAGGGGGAAGTCGAGGAGTAGTTGCGCGCGTGCCAACGCTTCCACTGGCGTGGGTGGTGGCGAAAGCTGTGTAGACCGTGATGCGCTCTGACTTCTAACCATGTTAGAGGGAGCTCTATCACGGTCTCGCTGTCGCGCGCCGTTTCCGCTAGCATCTGGGTGCGCATGCCGGCCCGGTGCATCTTGAGAGTGACGCAAATGGATGTTGCCGTGGCGGTGTCCGGAGGCATCGATGTCGCGGCGTTGCTCGTCATGCGCGGCCTGGGAAGGTCGCGGCGCAGGCACCGGCTGGGGCGTCCAGGAGGTCCCCACGCCGCCCATGGGCAGCACGGCCTTGCCTGCGGGCCCAGCGGCGTGTGGCTCGTCATCTCGGGCACGCACGACACCGCTCGCCTGGCTCCGATTGCCAGAGTGTCGTGGATGCTCGCGGGGCCACGTCTCTGCTACCATCCGCCACCGCTCTGTCGCCCGCCCGCGCTGGGACGGGTGGTTTGGCCCCACACGAGCCAATCGCCATGATCGCCTTCTTCTTCAGAGCCATCGTGACGAAGGAGTCGATGAGTTGGCCTTGAAACTAGATTTTCACAGCCTCAGTGCTCCTACCTAGCGCACCAAAGATGTCGGGGTTCTGGAACGACACCTATCACTACAAAAAAAATACACTTCCGTGATGATACGTATTTGTTACAGTAGGTCGCGTTTTTTGTCATGCATGTACATCCATGACAAATTTATGACAGAATCAAGATAGTCATACATGTGCTGTCGTAGAAGTGTTCCATGACATTACCAAAATTATCATCACGGAAGTGTCCACTTCCATGACGATAAATCGCGCGTCACAGAAGTGCTTTCATCAAGGGTGACCGACACGTGGCATCCACCATAACGGAACACTGTTAAGCTATCAGGTCGGGTTTTGGATCCGATAACCCGTTAACAGCCCCGACCAATGGGAAATTTCCACGTGTAAAATTCTTATTGGCCGGATGAAACACGTGTCAGCTCGTCAGTGGGTCAGATAGGCGCCTATGATACGTCGACATGTGGCACGGCCCAACAGAGGCCCATTCCTATGAAAAGGCCGGCCAGTTTGACTTGGTCAAAAGGTGGCGGGCCGGCCCATGTAAAGCCTGTTAACGGCCTGTTCGCATATAGCCCATTTACAACCCGCTAACCCAAGGCCCGTTACGCCCTATCCAAATTAGGCCCAGTAGCGTCATCTAGGCAATCCAATATGATTCCAGCCTGTTTTCACTTCTGGCCCATGTATGGCCCATGACGTCTTTCGGCCCATATGAGGCCCTATGTAACTCTTGGCCTATTAACGGCCCGTGGTGAAACTGGCCCATAATGAACAGTGTATCACTTTACACCCATTAACGGCCCATGGTGAAACTGGCCCGTAATGAACAGTGTATCACTTTATACCCATTAACAGCCCGTTATTCCGTTGGGCCGTTTCCAGCCTATGTTATCTTTCGGCCTTCTCGGAGCCCATTTATTCTTGGGCTCATTTCCAGCATTCGTTTACTTACGGCCCGTTACTGTCATTTTCTGCTTGTGGGCCAAATTCACCCCGTGGTTACAGTTGGCCCGTTTGTGGTCCGTTAATACGTTGGGCCGTTTTCATAGCGTCATCAAATACGACCTATTAACGATGGCCTATTACGGTCGGCCCATGAACGGACGATTCCAACTCTAGCCCATTTACGGCCATAATGCGGCCTGTTATTGGCCCATGTTTGGCCAATCGATCATATGACCCGTATAAGGCCCATTGATGATACGACCCATAGAAGGCCCATTGTTTCTACGCCCCGTAGAAGGCCTACTATTTCTACGGCCCGTAGAAGGCCCACTGTTTCTACGGCCCGTAGGAGGCCCAGTGTCACTACAGTAAATATTAGCCCATGGTTATTGTGGCCTAGTTTTAAAAAATAGGTTATTGCAGCTACTAGTTAACCGCGGAAAAAGAACTGCAATGACTACAAGCAAACAAATAAACAAGACAACAAGGAAATAAATAAGCAAGCAACTAACGCTAGGCTATCACGGCTATTACACATATTACATCCACTAGGCATCAAAGTTCGCCACCAGTGCAAATATAGGGAACAAAGCAGCATATCATATACACTGGCCATCAAAATTGGCCACCAGTGCAAATAAACGCGGCAGCAAAACAAGAGCATAACTGAAACAACTTCAAAATAGCTCAAGAAACATTATCCTGGGTATCCACCATGCCGGCAATAAGCTTAGCAAGCTGATTAGCTTTGTCCTGTTTGGCGCTAAAATCCTTCAACGCTTGCTGTTGCACCAGAAAGTATGCATCTGAATGCTCCAGGGACTTCTGCAGTCCTTCCGCTTCTTGACGCAGCACAGCTGATCGATGTCTTTCAGCTTGTAGTTGAGACTCAAGAAACCGAACTGATTCAGACAGTGAGTTTGAATAGCTTGTGCAAGCGGTAGTGGCCAGTAACTCCAACACTAAACCAAGACAGGATGTGTCACTATCCTGAACCTTATCTGCATTACTTCCTTTACCGTTGCTTAATAAGGCACTCTTCCCCAATATTCTGTCAACATTCTAAAAGAAGAAACAAGCAGACACATAACAAGTTTAGCATGTACTAGTATATGAAACTCGTTTCGGTGAACCAGTTCATTAGTAAGGTGGACAGGATTAAACTACCAAGTCTTCTATTGCCAAGTACTAGTACATAATAAAAGCATCAAACAAACATATATCTATGTCCTATGGTAGCAATGGAATCTTAAATTAGAACAGTTGTTCTTCAGGTTTAGGCACTTGTTCTACATGAATAGAGTACAGTAAGACGCAAGAATATAATACTTAAAAATAGAAAATGAGCTCATAGACCTTACCACATTCTTGGTTCGGGACCAGTACAGAACAAGGCGTTCCCAGTCGTCGTCCAGTAAATGTGTCTCAGGAGAACGTAAGGGAATTTGATGAGTTTCTTTGCCGGTGAAGTACGTTTTCTTCAGGTAATTCCGATACTGCCACCAAGCATTCTTGAAGATAGCAGAGGTATTAGCACAGGTTACCTCATCCTGAGTTTCCAAATCGGTCCTTGTCTATAGAGAAAAATGGGAAAATTTGCTGTATTATAACCATCATGGAGGTAGGATGTATGGGACGAAGCAAAGTAATTGCCATGAATAACATTACTTACACATAACTCCTGGACAAACACCTGCAACTGGCATTTTCCTTCATCTTCAGTATAATATTTCCAAGATGGGAAGATACACACATATGATTTAACAACATCAAATGCGATAGATGCTAAAGTACGACTAGCTGGTTGTGCTTCCTCCACAGGAATAGGCGTACTAACTGGTGGAGTTGGGGTTCGCCGTGATAGTACTGGCCCTTTGGGCACTGGAGCTGCCTTACTAACTGCTCTTGTTTGGGAGCTCTGTGGTGGATATGGTGCTGTGTCAACAGGAACTAGGTTACTATCGGCTGGGGTTGGGGTTAGATTGGGTGAAGCTGGTTCTCTGTCCATCGTAGTAGGGGTACAATCTGCGAGAATTTGGGTTATGTGTGGTAGGGCTGGTTCTTGTGCATGTACAACTGGGGTGCTATCTCCACCAAGAGGTAGCACTGTTTTATTTGAAGACCGTGTTTTTAGTCCGCTAGATACTGGCATCACCCGCTCCAATTCAAATAGCTGATAAACAGGAAACATAGTTGAATGTACAGACATTGTATGAGAGACAAATGCAATAGATAGTGTGGAAAAAAGAGGGCATGAAATAGTTGACATGTATATTGTTTAACTAAAATGGACAGCATGACATAATTTCACATATATGATGTCTATCTAAACTGGATAGCATAGCATAACATAATTCAAAGATATGATGAATAACTAAACAGGATCGCATGACATAATTCACCTACATGTTATCTAAGTAATCAGGATCGCATCATTTAATTCACATATGTGATTTATAGGCTAAACAAAGGGCATTCGATATGATGTCTGAACTAAGAACATGGTGTTGAATATTGTGTATATGATGTCTAAACTATGCAATGCAAGACACCATATGCATGATATGAGCAGTATAATCGTGCCAAGTTAGAGCATACACCTCAGTGGGGGAATAGGACTGGTCATCTATCTCTGAATCCATCTCCGAGGAGCTATCGGGACCCAACAAGAGATCTGCTTCGACAGGTAGCACTGTCTGCTCTGAAGGCTTGTTTTCACTCCAGATTTTTCCATCTCCCACCCAAATGGCTGATTCACAGGAAGAGTAGTTTAATGTACAAACATTGTCGACAAATGGAAATGTAATGAAGAAAAGGATGGGCAAGATATCATTCAAATATATGATGCCTGGTTAAACATGATGGCATTGCACATTTCACATATATTATGGCTGGCTAAAAGACATGAGACTGCATAATTCTCATATATGATATAGAAACTAAACAGGTGGCATTACAGAACATGTCTAAACTAAGCAGATGACATATATGATGTCAAAAGTAGGCACTGCAAGGCAACATATGCATGATATGACTAACATCATCATGCCAAGGTAGAGCAAACATCTTGGGGGGTAAATAGGAGTGGTCAGCGGTGTCTGAATCCGCCTCAGAACAGATATCTTCCTCTGGATTACAATCTGGAGAGGGGTGGGGAGGGTTTGCCATTGAACCCACCATGGAGCGATGTCTGCATGACATTGTATTGCCGCGCAAAACTCTTCTCTTTTTCTCTACATGTTCAGCATGACTGTGTACAATATCTGACATGAATACGAAAAAATATGGTGAAATTATATAAGGAGAGCATGTAGAAATTTAGAGTGATGGTAACAACCAATGGATCGATGTTTTTCCGTTGAACCAAAATAGCCCTAATGGATCGACGTGAATGTATAGTAATAAGTGATGCAACAAGTGTACAACCTCTTTGCCGTAGCCGTGTCGACCTCAGCATCATTGGGTTGGTCGCTGAAGAAGTTGAGGTAGAGGTGGCTCTTGGAGGTGTGGAGGAAGATCTGAGGAATCTGTAGATGGCGTCCAGGGCACTGCTCTATTGTGACGGATCGTTCTGTCGTTGGAGCAGCTCCGGTGAGCCGTAAGACGTTAAGGCTGAAGAAACACAAGACAGACATCGTCAATCTCAAGTGGGATTCTAATAGCATCTCCAATAGATGATGTAAAATGGATGTAAAATTAACATCACCAAAAACCACCTGACTACAACAGATGAGGTAAAAACTGTTGACTCTGAACTTAACTGTCGAAACTAAAATTTACTGTGGAATCTGAATGCTACTGTCGAAACTGAACGCAATGGTAGCAGAGAGGCACTTGACATGTAGTTTAGGGAGGGCATGTAGTTCATCTTCAACCTGCACCCCCTGAGCCGCCAGCCACCACCGACCGAACCGCCGGCCCCAGCGCCGCCTCGCCGCCCCGAAACAACTCGCCACCGCCGCCTCGGCCAGCCCTCTAGGCCCCCCGCCCCCATCCTGAACCCTAAGATAGATAGTGGGGTACCTCTCCGGCGAGCCCCCGTCCTCGCTGCGGGTGGTTCTTCCTTAACTCCGGCGAGCCCCCCCAACCCCTGAAAATCGACTGAGCCAAAAGTCGATTCAGTCGACTAAAGTGTGGCTTAATCGGAGCAGAGCAGCATCACGAGCGAGGGGGAGAGCAGCAGCAGGGCGAGCAAGCGATCGAGCGAGAGCCGGAGCAGCAGCAGCAGTAGATCCGACTGGTATGGACGCCGCCACCGAAGGGGCCTCGCACTGGGATAGAGCCGCCATGGAGATGTCGCCCACGGCGCCGGCTTCAAGGTAGCCGCTCCATGGGGGTGCGGGATGGAGCACCGTCGGCGCCGGGAGGTCGAGTTAAGGAGAAGGTGCGATGCGATGAGTGTACAACCTCTTTGGTGGCGCCGAGTAGGCCTCGGCTTCGTCCGAGGAGTCGGTGAGGATGCTGCGGTTCCGGTGGAGCAGGTTAAGGTGGCGCTGTGGGGATGGAGCAGCCGCGATAGACGAGGCGATCGTCAGAGCAACTCCTTGGAGGTGGAGGACGGGGCGGCTGAACCAGCGAGACGACGAGATGGACGACGGATCCTCATCCAGGGAGGTGGACGAGGGATGTCAAGCTGTTGCGGTGGACGACGTCGTCGGGGAAGAGGCTCCGGCTGGGCAGCGGTGACGTGGCGGACGGAGGAGGGTGGGGTTTCGCGGCTGGAGCGGAGAGGTTATGGCGGCCTGGGATTTTGAATGGCGAAAAGGGGGCGATGGGAGGGGGTGAAGCATGACTTAGGAACGCGCTTGTCCAAAATGTAGGGTGTGTTACAAAAGTACCCCCCACCGATTTGAACTAGCGGCCGTTCGGCTCAGGGTTAGAAGGGGGATTTCGCGTGTCGGGATTTGGCAGCTAGAGGGAGTTTTCGCGCCGTTGTAATTTCGGGATAGCAAGGCGCTGGTTGTGAAGGCGCCAGTTTTGGGAGCATGATATATGAATTTTCGGGATATAACAAGACGTGGGTTGAATTTTAGGGACAAGCCTAATGTGTAGTAATATTGTACCTGTACGTACCAAATCAATTCGCACTTCCCTCAACCAAAAAGAAAACGAAAAAATAAAACTATTCACACCACACAAAGAGAGAGTCTTGCCCCGTTTTACTATACAAATGCTATTCAAAGCTACTCCCTCCTTCCATCTATATAGGGCCTAATGTGTTTTTCGATGCTAACTTTGACCAAATATTAGAGCAATGATATATGACATGCAACTTACACAAAGCACACCGTTAAATTCGTTTGTGAAAGGTTCTTTCAATGATATAATTTTCACGTTGTGCATGTCATGTACTATTAATCTTGTCAATAGTCAAAGGCGGTCTTAGAAATCTCATTACGCCCTATATAGATGGAAGGAGGGAGTATGAATCCATGTTATGTCCGATTAATTTTTTTCGCTTGCTGTATAATGCATATAACCTACTCATACCAACATTTTAGTGCATTCCAAATGTCTATACTACCGCTGCAATTCGAACTAAATTTGAATTCATTTCTCTATTTCAATAAGAATCTACAATCATGATTGTTGCCAACTTCAACCATCATAGTTTCCTTGCTATCCACCAGATATAAATCAGACGGCCTATAATGCAGGATGGCAGGCACACCATCATCAACAACTCCGTTTTTTATAAGAGTAGAGATAAAATATATTAAATGTAGTATACCATGTTCATAACCACACCATGTGTATCACCGTTATATATATTCACACATTCGTCGGTTTGAAACACTACGATAAATTCTTCAAATATCCGAATTCGCTTTTTATAATGAAGTATATATGATCTCTATTCGTCCTTTACACCCACACAACCCTCTTATCTTTGTAGCTAGCGCTAACTTTCTCTTGTGCATGCACACGCATGCATCCCTCTCACCCTCCCTCAGCATTCTCTAGCTCCATCACGCAAATTCGTCTTTTCACTTTAGGTCGTTCACCCATGGTGTGTGTAGGCCCCCCAGCTCCTTCTTCACGGCAGACATCGATCGATATGCCTCTCTAGCCAGGTGTGCCTAGCGCAAACATAAGCTTCCCCTCTTCTCTTGTCACCGTCCATGCCTCACTCCCACCACTCTTTTCATCATTCTCGTACTCACACACTCCTCCCCCTCGATATAGTATGCCTCTCGTACCACCTCCTACATGCATCCCTCTCTCTCTCTCTATCCTTCTCCTCGTGCCTCATTTGCTTCTAACACACACATGCATGTATACCGATCGATCTCCCAACATATACCTAGATCGACTTTAACTACCCCCGATCGATCGACGTACCTCACAAGTTATGTCTCTCCTTTCTCTTACAAGGGGCGATTGATCTTCCTATGTAGTTACGTCTGCTTACCACAGCCATGTAACATCCCAAATTTTCAATTTGGAATGTTATACATTAGATCATCTATGCATATCATATTTTATTTTGCATTTTGGTTGATCCTAGAAATTTCTACGCAACTCAAGGACCCACGGAGAGAGTTGGGGATTTCGTTATTTTCATATTTGAGTTTTCTCAAATTTTGAGAATAGGATCATTTGATTTTTTTTATTTTATCGTCAATTATTTCTATTACAAAAATATGAGAGAGGGAATAAAATGACTTTCCCAAAATAAAGAAATATTGAGGATTTAATAATAAAATCAAATAAGATTTTATTTCGGAGTTTTTCGTTATTTTATTTGAATTTAGGAAAAATGTGTGTTTTTCAAAATTGCATTTAGGCCCCAAATAAATGTTCACCTTGTGCGGCTTGATTTTAGAAGCCCGGGGAAATTCATATCGGGATTTTTGGAGTCCGTTTAGTATTTCTTTTTATTTTTCTTCTACGTGTAATTATTAAAAAAACGAACCGACCTAGGGGCCGTGTCCGACCCAGACTCCCGGCCCGCTAGGCTTTATAAGCCTGGGGGGGGGGGGAGGCCGAGCTGAGCCAAACCCTAGCCCGAGCCGCCCCAGCCCCAGCGCCGCCCGAGCTGAGCCAAACCCTAGCCCGAGCCTAAGTAATGGGAATGGATGAAGCAATGCAAATGAATGTCCTGAATTACAAAATGGAAATAGCAATGGAAGCTCTGGGAAGAAGCCGAACCCTTTCAACAGGGGACAGGTGAACCACGTAAACGTGGAGGAGGTTGAAGAGCAGCCAGATGCCGTCATCGGTAAGTTTTTGGTTAAGTCATTTACTGCACTCGTTCTTTTTTATACTGGTGCATCGCATTCATATATCAAGGGGATTTGTGGATAAGTATAACCTGCCCACTAAGGTTCTTAGAACACCTATGCTAGTAAGCTCACCAGGAGCGGAGTACATGGCCAGTCAAGGATGTTTTCAAGTGCCATTGAGTATAGGTAGGCATGTGTTTCCCTCGGATTTAATCATTTTGGAATCACAAGGATTGGATGTAATTCTGGGTATGGATTGGTTGTCGATGTACGGAGGAAACATCGATTGCGCCAGTAAGACAATTTTGCTTACCACCCCAGAAGGGAAAAGGATCAAGTATGTATCCCGGCATGTGCCCAAGAGGACTCTAGTAAATTGTTTAACAGGAGTAGTGCAGGAGGAAGTACCAGTGGTAAGGGATATCCCTGAAGTATTTCCAGAGGAGTTGCCAGGCATGCCACCGGATAGAGATATTGAGTTTTTGATTGAACTATTGCCAGGCACCGGGCCAATATCGAAGAGAACATATAGGATGCCAGCAAGGGATTTGGTGGAAATTAAGAAGCAAATTAAGGAGTTATTGGATAAAGGATATATTCGCCCAAGTTCTTCGCCTTGGGGATCGCCAGTACTTCTAGTAGAGAAGAAGGATGGATCGTTAAGGATGGTTGTCGATTTCGAGGATTGAATGAAGTAACGATCAAGAACAAGTACCCACTACCAATGATCAATGATCTGTTTGATCGATTGCAAGGAGCTAAGGTATTTTCCAAGATCGATCTGCGATCAGGATACCACCAGTTGAAGATTCGAGAACAGGATATACCTAAGACAGCTTTTACCACCAGGTATGGGCTGTACGAGTATACCGTTATGTCATTTGGTCTGACTAACGCACCTGCCTATTTTATGAACATGATGAACAAAGTGTTTATGGAGTTCTTGGATAAGTTCGTCATGGTGTTCATTGATGATATCCTGGTTTACTCGAAGAATGAAGAAGAGCATAAGGAACATTTGCGATTGGTACTTGAAAAGCTCACAGAACATCAGTTGTATGCCAAGTTCAGCAAATGTGAGTTTTGGCTGAAGGAAGTAGGATTTCTTGGACACGTTATATCCGTAGAAGGAATATCAGTTGATCCCACAAAAGTTGATACCGTGACCAAGTGGGAAGCACCAACCACGGTTGGAGAGATCCAGAGTTTTCTTGGACTCGCAGGATACTACCGGAGATTCATTGAAAATTTCTCAAAGATTGCAAAGCCTATGACTGAGTTATTAAAGAAGGATACCAAGTTCAAATGGACTGAGGAATGTGAGACTAGTTTCTAGGAGTTGAAGAAACGCTTGGTTACTTCACTAGTGTTGATTTTGCCAGATCAGACCAAGGACTATGAGGTGTATTGCGACGCTTCACGTCGAGGACTTGGAGCAGTGCTTATGCAGGAAGGGAGAGTTGTTTCATATGCCTCAAGACAACTGAAGCCTCATGAGTTGAATTATGCTACGCATGATTTGGAGTTAGTAGCTGTAGTGCATGCATTGAAAACATGGAGACATTTCCTCATTGGAAACCATTGTGAGGTGTACACGGATCATAAGAGTTTGAAGTACATTTTCATGTAGGAGTTAAAACTCAGACAAAGGAGATGGTTGGAGCTCATCAAGGATTATGATATGAGATTGCATTACCATCCCGGAAAGGCTAATGTAGTAGCTGACGCATTGAGCCGTAAGAGCCACGTCAATACATTAATGACGGGAGAAATACCAAGGGAGTTAGCAGAAAATCTTCGTGAACTATGTTTGGAAATAGTTCCGAGAGGCTATGTAGCAGCATTGGAGATTCAGTCAACTTTGATGGATAGAATCGGAGAAGCTCAGAAGACTGACAAGGAGATTGCCTCTATTAAGGAGAAACTGAGCAAAGGAAAGGCTAAAGGATTTCGTGAGGATGAGCACGACACCCTATGGTTTGAAGACCGTGTTTACGTGCCCAATGACCCAGAGATCAGGAAGTTGATACTGCAAGAGGCACACGATTCACCATATTCGATTCATCCAGGAAATACCAAGATGTATTTGGATTTGAAAGATATTTTCTGGTGGACCGGAATGAAGAAGGATATTGTAGAGTATGTAACAGTTTGTGATGTATGTCAGAGAGTAAAGGCAGAGCATCAGAAGCCAGCAGGATTGTTACAACCATTGCCGATACCCGAATGGAAGTGGGATAAGTTAGGCATGGATTTTATCACGGGATTACCCAGGACTCGTTCAGGCTATGACTCGATTTGGGTTGTAGTTGATCGATTGACGAAGGTAGCTCATTTCATCCCGGTAAAGACCACTTACACCAGTGCTAAGTTGGCAAAGATATACATGACAAGGATCGTATGTTTGCATGGAGTTCCGAGGAGTATCGTATCAGATAGAGGAACCCAGTTTACCTCAAAGTTCTGGAAGCAGTTGCATGAAACTTTGGGTACCAGGCTAGAATTCAGTACATCTTTTCATCCATAGACAGATGGACAGACTGAGAGAGTCAATCAGATTTTGGAGGATATGCTAAGAGCTTGTGCGCTAGATTACGGATCTAGTTGGGACGATAATTTGCCATATGCAGAGTTCTCTTACAACAACAGTTACCAAACCAGTTTAAAGATGGCCCCTTTCGAAGCCTTGTACGAAAGGAGGTGCAGGACACCGTTGTCATGGGACGAAGTTGGAGACCGCCAGTTGTTTGGACCTGACTTGATTAAAGAGTCTGAACAGAAGGTGAAATTGATTCGCGATAGGCTCAAGATAGCCCAGTCCAGACAGAAGAGTTATGTAGATTCTACACGCAAGGAGACTGTTTACGAAGTTGGAGATATAGCTTATCTTCGAGTGTCTCCACTTCGGGGAACAAAGCATTTTGGAGTTAAAGGAAAATTAGCGCCACGATTTGTAGGACCATATCGAGTTTTGGAGCGTATGGGAGAAGTGGCCTACAAATTGAAATTGCCCGAAGGATTGTCAGGAGTTCATGATGTGTTCCATGTTTCTCAGTTGAAGAAGTGCCACGCGGAGATGGCTGACATACCTTTGAGAGACACAGTGCCATTGGAAAAATTCAATTGGATAACGATTTGACCATGAGGAGAAACCAATTAAGATTCTCGAGTTTGCCAGTCGAGTCACTCGCAGCAAGGTTATCAAGTTTTGCAAAGTTCAATGGAGCCACCACACGGAGGATGAAGCCACCTGGGAACGAGAGGAAGATTTACTCAAGGACCACCCTCACCTATTTTCTAGCCAACCCGAATCTCGAGGGCGAGATTCATCTTAAGGGGGGTAGGTTTGTAACATCCCAAATTTTCAATTTGGAATGTTATACATTAGATCATCTATGCATATCATATTTTATTTTGCATTTTGGTTGATCCTAGAAATTTCTACGCAACTCAAGGACCCACGGAGAGAGTTGGGGATTTCGTTATTTTCATATTTGAGTTTTCTCAAATTTTGAGAATAGGATCATTTGATTTTTGTTATTTTATCGTCAATTATTTCTATTACAAAAATATGAGAGAGGGAATAAAATGACTTTCCCAAAATAAAGAAATATTGAGGATTTAATAATAAAATCAAATAAGATTTTATTTCGGAGTTTTTCGTTATTTTATTTGAATTTAGGAAAAATGTGTGTTTTTCAAAATTGCATTTAGGCCCCAAATAAATGTTCACCTTGTGCGGCTTGATTTTAGAAGCCCGGGGAAATTTATTTCGGGATTTTTGGAGTCCGTTTAGTATTTCTTTTTATTTTTCTTCTGCGCGTAATTATTTAAAAAAAACGAACCGACCTAGGGGCCGTGTCCGACCTGGACTCCCGGCCCGCTAGGCTTTATAAGCCGGGGGGGAGGCCCAGCTGAGCCAAACCCTAGCCCGAGCCGCCCCAGCCCCAGCGCCGCCGCCGCCTCGCCGCCGCATGCCGCCCGAGGTTGCCTCGATTTCTGCGCCGGTTTTTTATTTTTTTCAAAAAACCGTCAGTTTTTCGTCGGTTTTTTTAGGTTTGGTTTTTTAAATAGATCGGTTTTTCCGATTTAATTAATTAGCGAGCGTTCGTCCATTCGTTCGTTCTAACGAACGTTCGTCGTTTTTCTTTTTCTCGGATTAAATTCGCGATTTTTCTGATCGCGATTCCTGATCCGATTTTCGTTTTAGTATAACTTTTCGCTCGTTTATCGGAATCGGGCGATTCAAGCGCCTGGAGTTTCGTCTCGAAACCCTCTATCCGTTTAACGAACTTAAACAAGTTTTTGTTACTGTAAAATTTGACTTAGATCGAGATTAGTAGAATGAAGTTGTTTTCTTTCGCCGTTTGATTTTCGTTGCTTTGTTCGATTTGATTCTTTTTGCCAACCGGAGTTCTTAAGTTGAACCTTTTGGTTAGATTTCTTATTTGAGTTTTACCCGTGCATTAGATGAGTACTTATTGTATGGTTGTTTGTTTGTCTGCGATAGAATACCCGGAGTGCGCCGCTTGTTACTTCGAATCGCTAGGTTTCCCGGATCATCAGTAAGGCAAGTAACACTTTGATCATACCTTTTCTACTACCCAATTTTATTGCATTAGATCAATCCTCAAACATTGCATGATTAGGATCTAATTAAATTATGGGATGGGAAGTAGTTGAGGTAGAACCTATCACCTGTTATACACCAACCTTTGGGAGTTGCTTCTACGTTTGCTTATTATGCTATGCTATGCTAGTAGACGTGGATTGGGTGAGTGATATCCTTGATAGATGTGAGTATTGTTAATTAATGGTTTATCTAAGGTGGCAACTTAAACACACATCTGGGTGGATTGAGGCACCTGGGTAGTCCAGGACTTGCCTGTTTTCTTTTGGACTGCCACCCAGGCTCAAAGGGATCATGAGATTATTCATACTAGAAACTTCCGTGTGCAGCCTCAAGCCATTATGGGCTCCGGCATAGTTGAATAAGTCGTGCGAACTCTTACAGGATAGACTAGCAGATGTAGGGGAAAGTAGGTGTAACAGTCCATCCATCGTAAGGTGCTAGCGCTTCTGAAAGACTATGTCTCGGTCATCCGTCTTCTCAAACACCGTGTAGTGCGAGAAACCAAACGGAGGCGATCGAGTCTTGTGGGGAAAAGTGCGCAAACCTCTGCAGACTGTAATAAACTAATCATGGTTAGCCGTGTCCCCGGTTATGGACATCTTGAGTATCTAGTACTTGGATTATCATGTGAATCTCAACATGTTACTCTAAATTAATTTTGTTGGGTTTTGTTAATGATATTTTTAATTGGGACTGAGGATGCTGTCAACCACTCTCAATGTTTAACAACTACCATGATAGTTAAATAAATTTATTCCTTTGCAGTAGGGAAAAATTGGCTTTACGCAAAACTGTAACCATAGAGCTTTCCACCAGCCAAATATGCATATAGTATAGTTGTTTCATTCCATTACTCTCTATGTGTTACCTTGCCAGCATATTCCATGTGCTGACCTGTTTCGGGCTGCAACGTTAATGTTGCAGACTTTTCAGACGACGTTAAGGAGTTTTTAGGTCGTGGTTCTATACTCAGTGATGCCATTGGAGTTGATGGACTCACTTATCTTCCAAGCCTTCCGCTGTTATTGTTATCGGATGGCCTTAAGCCATATTTATTGTAATAAGTTCTCTATTGAGACCCTCGATGTAATAAGTGTGTGATTGCTACTCTGTTATAAATCCTCCGAGTACTGTGTGGTATCAGCATTACTGATCCAGGGATGACACCGGAGCACAGAGATCAGTCTGTTTGAGGTCTGGTCGCTACAAGCCACATCGTCCCCCCTCATCATTCGTGCATGCCTCCTGACCCGTCTCTCACACGCACGTGCATAGACAACAAGCAGCCATCTCCTCTCTTATTGATATTGCGGGCGTGCCCTCCATTTGTTTAGCAAGCCTGTCCTACCATTTGTTAGAAGCAACTCCACTACCACCCCCTCCAACACTCTAGCTCTGTCTTTCTCCCAACCTTATTCATCTCCTGCACATATGCATGGATGGCGATCGATCTCCCTTAATACATGAGGCAGATCGATCTCCTTAATACATGAGGTAGGCCTCTCTCCTCCTCCACACATATACCAGCCATTGTACCTCTATAGTTAATTGGGCCTCCCTCTTCCCCCACCACACATCGATAGTCGAGCGCTGCAGGTAGGTATCCATGCCACAGAGAGAAACTGCACATGTCCCATCTCACGTTCTAGTAGGCCAGCCACTCTATATCTTTGACGTGGGCACACACAAATTCGATGGCACTCTTTATCAATCGCGCACGCACACACACACATCATCCCTCTCTTCAATTCTATGGACACCTCAAGCCGATGATACTTCCACTCTCTTCTCATGGATCGCCCCCTCTATATATATGTTTTATCCAGGACTCTATTTCACACACATTGTATATGTTAAATTTTTT
>NC_041384.1:441766198-441799501 GCF_002162155.2 Triticum dicoccoides
ACTCTCAAGAACCCACACACTATATCTCTCTAGGTTTGTATCTCTCTCACACAACCCCACATAGGTGGTGTACGTATACAAGAAGAGAATAGGTGCACCGTGCACGTACTCATGCTTCGTGCCCAGCCACACCCACGCGGGTACACTGTGGAGCTCATTTCTCCGCAGAAGCTGAATTTGTTTTTGAAACATCAAGTGGCCAGAGACTCAAAAACTTATTTGCCCATTAGTGACTTGTCAGGGCGGTGGATTTTAGTTTGTACGATAATGCTGCATCCACCTAAAGTAACGGAAGTTCTTATGTAAACTTCCTAGTAATTCCCTCTTCGTAGGTGCAACATTACTCCCAACATTTGTAATATCAGTTTGAAACTTGTAATATTGTCGTGTCCTATTCCCGCGTTTTCAAAATCCTGCGAATCAAACAGGTCCTGAGTTGGTGATGATGTTGTGCCTCCCATCTTTCACCAATAGCCGTCGGATCTAGATCTGACGCATACAAACCAAGCTTCTCCATTTTTGCAAAAAGATGCCCGCACTTGTTCCCTATTTACAAACAACTCCTTGTCTCTCATAATCTAGGAGTAGAAGGCCGTGGAAAAATCTGGCACGATGGCCACTGTAGGAGCCGTCCACCCCCAATCTTGGTGTTCCGTGCAATGCACGGGCATCTATGCACGGGAAATTATGTCGAACAGGGCTAGTTTTAAGCAGGCTGGCTCTACAGCCATGATGATAGTGACTGCAGACGGTGAGGCTGACTATGGTATGTCGAACATGGCGCCTATACTAAGGTGTCATCTTCGGCGCAGGGTCTTGTCACTTCACTGTGAGGAGCAGCACGTAATAATTTGACCAACGGGTAGTACAGTGCTAGTACTCCTACTACTACATTGGTAGTACTACTACTAGTACTAGTAGCACCACCGTCTGGATTTAGGAGTACTACCACGTCCACCGGCACCGAGGAACGTCTCCAGGTAGTACTGCTTGAGGCCGCCAGGGCGAGGGACCGCTTGGACAACAGCTTCGTCTCCTTGTTCAACGAGGTCCTCGTCGGTTTCCTCGACAAGTTCACCGCCGTCAAGAAGCTTGCGGACGACTTTGACGTAAGCCTCCAGCCGACGCGCCCAGGCTCTGCGATGCCCGCCACCCTCAACGTCCACTATGGTAACAACCTCTTCGACGCACTGGTGGCCCTGCGACTGCCCGCCGTCGCGCCGGAGAATGTCCACCTCGAGGTCGCGCACGCCGCGCAGCAAGACACCATCGACATAATCACCCACGTCTACGCGCAAAATCGTCCACAAGGACTACTACATGCAAGAGGAGGACGATAGGACACTGGCCTTCTTGGAGCGCAGGGCAACCTTGGACGGCACTGTTCAGAAGCACGTTGAGCTCGCCGCCAATGCCACTGCTCCTCACATGTCGGTTGGTGACCCGGCGCACTAGGGCGTGAGGATGTCGTTGAACGTTGATGGATCCGTATGTATTTTTATCTTTCCGTCAAATCCATGTAGTAGTATATGATACTACAGTAATTATCTTACCTTTCGCATCAACTTCATAATTTTCGTACATACTCCATGCATGAACGGCGCCAGAACCAAACTTCTCATTACTCTAGGCAACATCGTTATTTTCTATCTATCGGTCGCGCCATGGAGCAGAACCAAATTTTACAAGTTATGAGTTCGAAAGGAAAAGCCTGCCGTGTTCGCGTCGCACACCCACACGGTTGGTCCGGAACGCCGCTCAAGCGGGAATGCGTGCGGTGTTGCATTTTCACTTACAAGTGGGACTGTAGTTGAGCAAACCGACTATCGGCAAACCCCCACCTCGCCCACCGCGTGATGGCTGAGAAAACAGGAGGGAGAAGAGATGGCTGTAGCACGGACTCCAAGAAAATTGGTGTCGGATGGGACTCGTGTGGGTGGCGTGTGCCGTACTGCTATATGTGAATGCTACTGAGTTATGGCCCATGCCACCCCACTATATCGAGCCTATATCGAGGTACTTAGAACAAATTTCCTGCAGTCCATGCTCAACCCTCCTCTATCTCTCTTCTCAGCCAGCCAGCGGACGTGCGGAGCCCATCGTCTATTTGCTCACATGCGGCCCCACATGTCAGTGAAAACGCAAGAGGACCCACTGAACCTGCACATCTTTCACCTCGATGTGCTGGTGATGAAAAACAAATCCAATAAAGATCTTCGGTGGCCGCTTTTGGAGTTACTCAAGAGTAGTAAGATTCTATTTACAGTTTAACCCAAGATGCACATCTCGTGGCTTCAACTACCACTCTATTTTCTTTCATGACACGACCAGGATGCTGGATGTCCCATGTGTCGGCAAAAGGAGGAAGAACCCGACCAAATCTTCGGTTCTGCTCTCGGATGATATTAGTGCACTTGTTGATACTCCTACTAGAATAGAGGCTAGACATGAGACTAGATGCGAGGAAGCAACGTCTACTTCTTTACACTCGAAGAAGAAATAAGCACGCAAGATCGAGCCTCCGTAGATCAACAATGAATGCATCGAGAAGGCACTACTCCAACTTACAGGAGTAGTAAAATGTATTCTTGTGGTTCTTGTTTTCTTTGGTCTTGCTTTTCTAGTCAAAATTATCGTTGGAGTTCGTGCAAAATGGAGGTCCGTTTGGGATCGTGCGTTGGAGTTGGCCTTACAAGTGGGACTGCAGTTAAGGAAACTGACTATCGGCAAACACCCACCTCGCCCGCCGTGCGATGGCTGAAGTTAGAGAAACGACGAGGTTGAAGAGATTGCTCTAGCACAGGCTCCAAGAAATAATATGGTGTCAGATGGATGTCATGGTGGTGGCGTGTGCCGTACTCCTGGACGTGAATGCTTGTTCTGGCCCATGCCACCCTACTACTCCTACTACTTACTCCTACTATATAGTACTAGTATCGAGGATTTGAGGTGCTGGTTATGTACAGCAAACACATTAACATATGGCTACAGTAAAAACACCCGCCCGACGCTCGAAGCATGTGAAGCTAGTACAAATAGTGTACTACTATTGTTGATTGGCCTCATCCGATAACCTGGTGCAATGCACGTACAATTATGTATTCAGAAAATATTTTTTTGCCTTGTCGCACCACTCACTCAGAGAAGCGACTCGAAAGCCATTCATAAATTTAGTAAGTTTATCACAGACATATCATTTTATTACATACAACAGGTCATCAACCCACATCGACAACGAGGATACATTATAAATACTAAAGTTTTCACCACATAACAAATAACAAGCCATGAAATGAACTTCAACTCAACCATTCCGCAGTGTTGGAAACGCTTGCTTTGAACCACAAGTGATTCTCTGGGATGGGCCATCCGTTGTCGATCTGGAGACCAACGCAGGACTGATCATCCAGGCTGAAGCGGCCTACTATATCAGTACCAGGGTAGGGAACCACCCAAATGTCCAAGGTATAGACACAGTTGCTTCTCATAAATGTGTCAACAACAGTTGGATCACCTTTCACCATCATCAGATAGTTTTGTCCAAGGAAGAGCGAGTTTTCTCCAAGACTATCAATTCTGTGCCAGGGAGAAGGAGTTGGCGCTAGCACACTAGTATCCATCCCGAATACCATGCAACGGGTGTTGGAATAGGTCCACGGAGTGCGACCATGGGAGACACCTGCTTCCTTAGCAGTAACATCATCAGTGGGCTGTATACACACAAGAAGAGGTGATCCATCGGAATTAGTTGCCAGGCGCCACAGAGTATATCGGCGCTGCTCGTGATCATCACCATCGGCATCTCCCCCTTGGTTATACAAATTTTCAAGTATAGGTGGTGGGATGTTCATAGGACCATGGAAACACAAGAAGAAGGTTAATTAGTAAAGGGAAACTTGCTAACCCGCATGCATGTGGATGAAACAATTATAATTACGGTGGAAGACAAACGTACCGAAACTACGAGGATACCATGCAAAAAGGGTGCCACGAGTGATGGCAGCAAACACAAGGCCCTCGTATTGAATTGCATCACAATACTCATTCGTGCACAAAAACTGATTTTTAAGCAATGTCCATCGAGTCAAACCACTAAGGATGGCAACAAGCTTGTCGAAGATAGCAACAACTTCATAGTTGTTTTGTTTTAATTCCAAGAGCGGTTGGGAACTCGACAAATTGCTATCTTCCATAGAAGACAGTCACCATGATCGTATTTGAACGCACGTACATTACCGGTGTGCTCAACCTCTGGGCAGTGTGCTAAGATTTTTGGAAGTGGAACCCGGTGACGAGTGTACACATTCACAAGTTCCCACTCGCAGTTGGACCCAATGTAAACAACCCAATATCTATTTGTGCCCGCCCAAGCCTTGCCCTCAAGTGATGGCATCTTAACATCATACGTATCATTATCAAGCGGCATCAACTTGCACAGGGCGAGGCCTCCGTCGTGCCGGCGCCAGTCATCAGGGTCACGACGAAGAAGATAGGGGAGATCAAACCGCTCCTCGACTCTTGGGTTCTTTGTAATGATGTTATTAGTTGAGTCGAGAATGGGCTTGAACGAGCCTGCCATGCTAGCCGAGGTGATGATGTCGCACCTTTCAATGAGTTCCTCCACCACGTCATCTTTCAGATCGGGTCAAGAATAACGGGGTCGTTTCCGGCCTGTTCCCTCCATGGAGAAGACGATCGAACAATGGCAGAAGAAAGGGTGAAGGGCTGAAGGAAAATGGAGGAGGGAGAGGAAGAGCGTGCGACAGCAGTTCCAAATCGAGAGGGAAAGGCAAAGAGTCGGTGGACGGTTGCGAGTTTGCCACGGTTCACAAAGAGGCGCCCCGGCCTACACGTCCGTTCGGAAATACTCCTACTACTCGCCGTCGTCTCACTGATATGTTGGAACAGGACCACATCTCAACGAAACATGGTGTGTAATTTCTCGTGCAAAATGCGATCTGGCCGCGTTGGCCCGAGGTGCCGCATTAGTTATCGACCTTTATTTTTTTAATGGCGTGCCGATCAGTTTTGAAGCACGACTAACTGGTACTGTACATGGAGAGGATGACAGCAGGGACCCGCCAAGGTCATGGCAGTATGCAAGCAAGTGCCTCCTTATTTCAAGCCAATAAAAAAAATGGCTCCTCCTAGTGGACTTCTGACATCTGGGTCCCATGCCATTGTCAACGTAGTCAATAAACGAGAGAATTGCATAACGAGCGGCTGACACCAGGGACCCAGCAACTCGCCCAGTTATTTTTGTTTTGGGTTAATTTGATAAATGCCACTCCAAATCTGGTGTATCCGAGAAATGCCACTGCAATTTCCAAACTTTGAAAAATGCCATTTCATGCCATTTCTAGTGGCATTTTTCGAAGTCTGGAGTGGCGTTTTTCAAAGTTTGCAAAAATTGCAGTGGCATTTTTCAAAGTTTGGAAATTGCAGCGGCATTTTTATGAATCGACATAATTGGAGTGGCATTTATCTAATTGGTTTTTGAGACGGAAGCAGGGTGTCAACTGGGCTGTGCGAGACACTCTGGCCTGTCTAGACAGCCTTTTCTTTTATGTTTACCACAGACCAGCCCAGTAGTTTTTTTTTCTTTTTGAAAATGGCTAGCCCAGTTCTTTTGTGATTTTTCAAGTAAGTCGCTTTATCAGGCCTGCTGGGCTGCAAATCTTTCAAGACGGGGAGAGCTTCATTCGGCTGGCCGAGAAAATGGCCTATCGGTAATGAGAAATGGGTTGTACATTTTTAGAACACATCAAACCGGCAATTATTTTCAAATATCCTTTTTTTCATTTCGATATTTTAAATTGCTTTTTATGCATGGACAATTTATTGGATTTTATATTGATATACATTTATTTTTAAAATCAGTCTGAATGTGACTCGAAATTTCGGGATTAAAAACAGTTCAGACCGCACCGACATATGCAAAATTTCGTATAATTTTTTAACCGTGGCCACAATATGGGCTGTAATGCTAACATAAAGAATATGGGCTCCAAAAAACCCGTAAGAATTAGCAAATGGGCTGTAAATTATTTGAAATAATGGCAGATGGGCTGGATGCTGTTTTCCACAGATTTGAGGCTTTCCATAGATGGCATGTATACTGTTGGATGTCCATCCAACGACCGTCATGCTTCTTCAATCTCTGCTCTTCCTGCTCCAGCCGCTCAAACAAGCGCCAGCGGGACTGCCTGCTCCCTCCTCCCCGCGGCCGGCTGTGCTGCCGCGCAGGCCTCACCACCCCACCGTACTCCCATCGCTGGCCTAGCCATCCCTCTACTCACCCACACCTGCTGTTATTCTCCGGCGACGGCAGACGAACCAGTAAACCCTCGTACAGTCGTACTCCCCTCCGCGTGGGAAACAAAAACAACGACCGAGTCTTCCCTGCCTCCGTGTCGTTCCCTTCCGAGGCCTCACCGTCGTCCACTGCCCTGGTGCTCTCGGCGTGGCATGGTCAGCGTGGTCAACGGCCGACATGCATCTGAAGTGGACTGTACGTGGAGAGGCTGACAGCTGGGTCCACGGCCGCACGCAAGGAAATGCCTCCTTATTACGTGCAAAATAATGATTTCCTCCACCTGACATCTGGGACCCACCGAAACGGCCTCCGTATTTCGCAAAAAAAACGTTACCGCTGCTGACAGCTCGGACCCACCAGCTAGATCTTCGCATGCAAGGAAGTGCCTCCTTATTACGCACAAAAAAATGAATACTCCCCCTGCTAGCTGGGACCCAGTATAGTGGGCCTATTAAGTTGACGGGGATGAAGGGCTTTGTCAACTTAGTCAATATGCACGATTCTAGCTCGACTGACCGTACGATGTCCATCCAATGGCCGTAGTGCCTCCTCAACATCTGGTCTTCTTGCTCCAGCCACCCAAAGCAGCGCCGGTCGTGCCGCCTGCTCCTGCCTCCCATGGCCGGCTGTGCTACCGCGGAGGCCTCACCGCCCCCATACTACTCCCACCGCTGGCCAGGTCATCCCTCCACTCCACTCACCCACACCCCCTGTTATTCTGCGGCGACGGCAGCGCAGTCGGACCAGTGAACCCTCATACTCCTCTCCGCGTGGGCATCCACTGCCGCATCTTCCCCGGCTCCGCGTCGTCCCCTTCCTAAGCCTCGCAGTCGTCCACCGCCGTGGTGCTGTCGGCGCGGCGTGGTCAATGTGGTCAACGACCAAATTCCATCGGAAGAATACTGTACGTGGAGAGGCTGACAGTTGGGTCCACGGCAGCCGCAAGGAAGTGCCTCCTTATTATGCGGAAAATAATTATTCCTCCACCTCACAGCAGGGACCCACCGGACGCTCACCAGTATATCGTGAAAAAAACGTTTGCCCCTGACTGCTGGGACCCACCCGACGGGCCATCGTATTTCGTGAAAAAAACGTTCCCCCTGCTGTCAGCTCGGACCCACCGGAAGTGCCTCCTTATTACGCACAAAAAAAATGAATACCCCTGCTAGCTGGGACCCACCTTAGTGGCAGGCTGACTTGTGGGCCTACTAAGTTGACAGGGATGGAGGGCTTTCTCAACTTAGTCAATATGCACGATTCTAGCTCCAGTGACCGTATGATGTCCATCCAACGGCCGTAGTGCTTCTTCAACCTCTGGTCTTCTTGCTCCAGCCGCCCAAAGCAGCGCCAGTCGTGCCTCGTGCTCCTGCCTCCCGTGGCTGGCTGCAATGCGGCGGAGGCCTCACTGCCCCCTACTACTCCCACCGCTGGCCAGGCCATCCCTCTACTCACCCACATCCCCTGTTGTTCTACGGCGACGGCAGCCTCACACCGCAGGGAACCAGTGAACCATCGTACTCCTCTACGCGTGGGCATCCACTGCCGCGTCTTCCCCGGCTCCACGTCGTCCCCTTCCTAGGCTTCGCCGTCGTCCACCGCCCTGGTGCTCTCGGCTTTGTCAACTTAATCAATATGAACGATTCTAGCTCCAGTGACCGTACGATGTCCATCCAACGGCCGTAGTGCTTCTTCAACCTCTGGTCTTCTTGTTCCAGCCGCCCAAAGCAGCGCCGGTCGTGCCGCATGCTCCTGCCTCCCGTGGCCGGCTGTGCTGCCGCGGAGGCCTTACCGCCCCCTACTATTCCCACCGCTTGCCAGGCCCTGTGGCGACGGCACCATCACACCGCAGCCGAACCAGTGAACCCTCGTAGTCCTCTCCGCGCGGGCTTCCACTTCCGCATCGTCCCCTTCCTAGGCCTCGCCGTCGTCCACCGCCGTGGTGCTCTCCGCGTGGCGTGGTCAATGTGGTCAAGGAGCGACTTCCATCAGAAGAGTACTGTACGTGGAGAGGCTGACAGCTGGGTCCACGGCCACAGCCCAGTTTTTTTGTGATTTGCCAAGTAAGTCGCTTTGTCAGGCCTGTTGGGCTGTAAATCTTTCAAGACGAGGAGAGCTTTCATTCGGCTGGCCGAGAAAATGGCCCATTAGTAATGAGAAATGGGCTGTACATTTTTAAAACACATCAAACCGGCAATTAGTTTCAAATATCTTTTTTCATTTCAAGATTTTAAATTACTTAAATTTTTATGCGTGGAGAATTTGTTGGATTTTATATTGATATACATTTATTTTTAAAATCCGTTTGAATGTGAGTCGAAATTTCGGGATTAAAAACAGTTTGGACCGCACCGAAATATGCAAAATTTCGTATAATTTTTTAACCGTTGCCACAATATGGGCTGTAATGCTAACAAAAAGAATATGGGCTCCAAAAAAACCTTAAGAATTAGCAAATGGGCTGTAAATTATTAGAAATAATGGCAGATGGGTTGTATGCTGTTTTCCACAGATTTGAGGCTTTCCTAAAAAAAGGTTGACGCACAAGCACTGACTGCTGGATGTGCATCCAACAGTTGTCGTGCTTCTTTAATCTCTGCTCTTCCTGCTCCAGCCGCTCAAACAAGCGCCGACGGGACTGCCTGCTCCCTCCTCCTCGCAGTCGGCTGTGCTACCGCGCAGGCCTCACCGCCTGACCGTACTCCCATCGCTGGCCTAGCCATCCCTCTACTCACCCACACCTGCTGTTATTCTCCAGCGACGGCAGAGGAACCAGTAAACCCTCGTACAGTCGTACTCCCCTCCGTGTGGGAAACAACTGCCGAGTCTTCCCTGCCTCCGTTCGTCCCCTTCCTAGGCCTCGCCCTCGTCGACCGCCCTGGTGCTCTCGGCGCGGCATGGTCAACATGGTCAAGGAACGACTTCCATCGGACGTGTACTGTACGTGGAGAGGCTAACAGCTGGGTCCACGGCCGTAGCAAGGAAGTGCCTCCTTATTACGCGGAAAATAATGATTCCTCCACCTGACAGCTGGGACCCACCGGACGGGCCACTGTATTTCGCGAAAAAAATGTTCCCCCCTGACTGCTGGGACCCACCAGCTACATCTCCGCACGCAAGGAAGTGCGTCCGGGCAAAAAAAAACGATTCGCCCCTGACTGCTGGGACCCACCAGCTACATCTTCGCAGGCAAGGAAGTGCCTGATAGTCGAGACCCACCTGGTCAAAGCGTATGTAGCGTTGTCATTCTGGTCGCGAACGTGTATGTACATACTGGTCGATGTAGAGGCGCGCACCTGTCGTAGTAGAGGCACGCTAGTAGCATGTACACGTACGTACAGCGGCCAGGGTGCAAGAAAGAAAATACGGCCACGTATGTGTACATACGGGCGGGGTCTCGAACGCCTACTCGCGCATACATACGGCCAGGGCTCGTGTACATGGCTAGGTCGGAACGGAGAAACAGCATCGTCTCGTGTTCTTGGGGAGGAAACGGAATGCGTCGTGTTCATGGGGAGGCAACGAAATGTGTCGTGTTCATGGGGAGGCAACAGAATGCTCGTGTTCATTGGGAGGCAACGGAACGTGTGGGAGCCAACCGGCTGGGTCAGAACGGAATCCGTGGTCGTGTTCATCGGGAGGGCTTGGACGGAACAGGCGATGGAAACGAGGCCTGGCGTATCGCACAACGGAGGAAACGGACCTCCTACATTCGGAACGGGGTCCTGTTGATCGGGAGGGGTCTGGCGTACCACAAAATGGAGGAAACGGACCTCCTACGGCCGAAAAGGGGGTCCTGTTCATCGGGAGGGGTGTGGCGTACCGCAAAACGGAGGAAACAGACTTGTGTTGGAGCGCTACGGTCGAAACAGGGGTCCTGTTCATCGGGAGGGGTGTGGCATACCGCAAACCGGGACTCCACGGGATACTGTTCATCTCCACCGTCGACCCCCTCCAGCCTCCACGAGCTATTGTTCATCCACCATCGACCTCCTCCAGCCTCCACCTGCGACTGTTCATCCATGGGCTCCTGTTCATCCAGCCTCCACGGCGCGCTACTCCACTGGCTACTGTTCAACCAGCCCTCTCCACGGGCTCCTGTTCAACCACCCCTCCACGGGCTACTGTTCATCCTGCCCTCCACCGTCTACTATTCATCCTGCCCTCCACAGGGTGGTCCTGTTCATCCAGCCCTCCACGGGGTCCTGTTCATCCATAGGCAACACCACGGGGTACTGTTCATCCACCCCCACTCGGAACTGTTCATCCACACCCCCCGCAACACTCACTATTTATCCAGAGGCAGCATCGATCGGCTTCAGTTAGCAGCAGTAGCGAAGGAATCGCTCAATCGGGTTCAGTTAACAGCCATCGATCGATCGCTCGGGTTTAGTAATGTGTAGCCTGCAATGCAATCGCTCGGGTTCAGTTAGAGCCCAATGCCTCGCTCGGGTTCAACACCTCGCACACACACGCGTACGTGTACGAGAGAAGCGCACATCGCTCGGCCCCCGACCTCCCACCGTAACCGGGAACTCCCCAAAGTTTTCCTCGCCCTCGCTTCTACCACGGTTTTTCCGTCATGGACGGCCCAAAGAATGTCATGCAGCTGCATCTCCGGCCCGCCCAGGACGAAAAGCCCATTTTATGTCATTATTTTTTGTTATAGAAGTAGGAGCCCACCACATCTATGATGATACCAGGTTTTGTCACAATTATCGTCATAGAAGTGTCATATGTATGATAGAAAAAAAATTCGTTCGGCCCAAAATGTCACGGATGTGTCTTTTTTGTAGTGTATGGGATCCCTCGACGGAATCCCTTCTACGTTTGCGGGGCATGGGGCTACGCAAAGAGCGGGTCTAGAAGATCAACTCGGTGGGATTTTTACCCAGGTTCAGGCCGCAAGCGATGCGTAAAACCCTAGTCCTGCTTTGTGTGTATTTAGTGTTCTTGAGTTCTTGAACTAGCTGCCGTGCATGCCCAGTCCAAAAAGTCTGAATCCTTCCTCAGTACGCCTTGGGCCTCCTTTTATATGTCAAAGGGGTTGCCACAGTGGCACACAGGAGGTGGAAAGTATGTACAGTGTACAAGTTTATCTCCTGACATCCTAGGACAAACACATTTAATGTGCCGCCTATGTGTCCTCTTGATTTATCAGGGACGGTAAAGAGGCCCGTCCCGTCCATGGCCGCCTCACCTTGCTTCAACGCGCGTCCCAGGCGACGAGGCATGTAGCGCCACACTGGCTGGCTGCTGAGCTGGTGCGGTGGCAGGGGCTTCAGGAAGATCTGCATGCCACCACACATGTGCCTGGCTGGTTGGCCTAGAAGCTGCATCCTGCCACGCGGGTGCGTAACTAGTTGGTAGGCTGGTTGCCACGTCGGAACGGGCATGAGGCAGTGAGGCTTTGGCAAGTGCGGGCCTGGCTTTGGCTCCATAGACGCCCCCGACAAGGCCCTTGCCGTGATCTCGTGGGTGTCCCCCGCAAGGGTCTTGCCGGGGCTTGCGAGCATCCCCGGTAAGGATCTTGCTGGGGGTCTTCGTCTTTTGGTGCTCACCTAGGCTTGCAGGCCTTTGGTTTTCACCAAGATCTGCATGCCACCATGCAGGTGCTCCCGAGCCTCGGTCTTGACGTTGTCGATAGCGTCATGACTCTCAGGCTCAAGGGTGGCGGTCTTGCCGGTGTTGGGCAAGTTGCCCCAGGCAAGGCTCTTGCCGGGGCCATGTAGGCCGTCCCGGCAAGGCTCTTGCCGGGGGAAGCACATCTTGTTTCTTCGCTCTTTATGCTTCTGGCTTGGGTGCTACCTTGGTAGCCCTGTATCTTTGCTTCCTCTGTCCCACCGAGCCCGACCGCAGGTGTGGCTACGTCTGCCCGTGCATAAGTAAAGGACTAAGTGAAGTGCAAAGAGCATTTTGTAGATCAATCAAGGACTATATCATACCAGCATGGTGCATTATTAAAAGAAAAATAAAAAGCACACGACGCTCCAAGATTTACGCATATCATGTGACGAATAAAAATATAGCTCCGTGTAAAATTACTGATGATCATTAGAAGAAAGAGGGGATGCCTTCCGGGGCATCCTCAAGCTTAGTTACTTGGGAGTCCTTGAATATTACCTTGGGGTGCCTCGGGCATCCCCAAGCTTGGGCTCATGCCACTCCTTATTCCTTCATCCATCGTGATCTCACACAAAACTTTAAAACTTCAATCACACAAAACTTAACAAAATCCTCATGAGATCCGTTAGTATAATAAAAAATCACCACTTCAAGTAATGTTGCAAACTCATTCATATTTTATTTTTGCATTATAGCTACTGCATTATAACTTCTCTATGGCTTATACCACCAATAAAATGTATAGTTTCATTAAAACTAGCAAACAATGCATCAAAAACAGAACATGAATTAAACAAGATAGTCTGCAGTAATCTGAACATCAACCATACTTCTGTAACTCCAAAAATTCTGAAAAATTAGGACAAAATAAACAATTTGTATAGAAGTACTGTGCGAAAAGTTTCAAAAGCGTTTGACTTTCCAGTAAAAAAATTTAAAATCATGCACTACAGCCAAAGTTTCTGTTTTTGCACCGCACAAAGCAAACAAGCAATCTAATCATCCTAAAGGCAAATCTTGGCACATTACTTTTATAATACAATGGAACTGTACAAGGGGATAATTATTTTTTTGAGAATCTTCATGAAAAATTCTACATTGCTTCCATGAGCATGAACACAAGTGTTCAAGGTCGACCCTCACTTCTCCAATGCATAACTTCCAATCGCTTCTCTTTTGTGAAGAAGTTTTAAGTTCCCCTCTATATATTTTTTGTTTTAAAACTTTATAAAAGCACTCAACAGAAATAAAAGACTCTCTAAAACTTTCGGATTGTCTCCCTGGCAGCGCTTTCTTTAAAGCCATTAAGCTAGGCATATAGTGCTCAAGTAATGGATCCACCCGGATCCCAAGGTATATCAAACCAATTTTAATTAACAATGATTTGGCATTTAGTAGTGAGCACAAAGCAACATAAATCATGCAATAACGAAGTCTAACTCTCTTCCTATGCATCGGCATGTCATACAAGAACAATTCATGCACATCAAGTAAAGGCCAATACATAGCATAAGTAGTTTCTTGCAATTTTATCGTGTTGGAAACATAGAGAGGTGAAGATGTAGTTCCTCTCTCATAATAATTGAAAGTATGAGCAACAAGCACATGCATATTACATTCATCAAAATTATCATGTGCAACGATAAAAGGCAACCCATCAATATAATCCTTAATAAGAACAAACTTCTTCGATATAGTGTAGTTTGGAGAATTCAAAAAGATAATATGACTATCATGCGTGGGTGCAATAGCAACAATTTCATTCTTAACATAAGGAACTATAGCAAGTTCATCTCCATAAGCATAATTCATATTGGCATCTTGGCCACAAGCAGAGAATTATCAAGTTCATCAAAAAGGGATATTTCAAATGAATCAACAAGATCATAGCAATTATCATAGCATTCATCCTTCGGTAAGAACGAAGGGACATTAAACAATGTATGAGTTGGAGGGTTACTCTCATTAGAAGGTGGGCATGGGTAGCTAATCCGCTCTTCCTCCTTTTGTTCTTCGCTCTCCTCATCATCTCTTTCATCCAATGAGCTCACAGTTTCATCAATTTCTTCTTCCATAGACTCCTGCAAACTGTTAGTCTCTTCTTGGACAGCGGAGGATACCTCAATATATGGTTTAACACAGGCATTATAATCATAATTATCATAAAAATAATTAAGTATGGCAAAATTTTCAGATTTGTAAAGAGTAGCATCATACTTTTGAATCAAAGAAACAATTTCATAAGCACCCTTAAAAGCAACAAATTCTTCAATTTGTTGAACATCACAGTAAATATAAACACCCTTAGCATATGAAGATACGATTCCATTATCACTAAACTCACATTGGTAGGGAAGGTGTTTCTTAGGGTCTTCAAAACAACAAGTAAAACCATACATTTCACATAAATTCCAAGCATAGCATTTCAAACGATGAATTTGATACAGTAAAAGTTTCCCTTTTTTAGATAAGCGGTGTCACACATAACAAGCATGCTCATCTAAAGATTTGCCCTCAACTAAGCTAGTTGGGGTTTCAACACGAGCACAAAGAGATCGAAGATGATCCAAGTAGAAATCTCCAGCAGTATGATAGATTTTTTGGGTGGTTCTTCAACAATTGGTTTAGTAGTACAACTATTTTTTTGGTATTTTGCGTTTCCTACCCATAACTAAAGATAGAAAACAACTTAGAACAGAAAATAAAAACTACTTAGTGATAAAGTAAACAAGCACACACGAGAATATTCACCCCACGCTATTATTCCCTGGCAACGGCACCAGAAAAAGGTCTTGATAACCCACAGGTATAGGGGATCAGCTGTAGCTTCTTTCGATAAGTAAGAGTGTCGAACCCAACTAGGAGCTAAAGGTATAACAAATATCCCCTCAAGTTCTATCGACCACCAATACAACTCTATGCACGCTTAACGTTCGCTTTACCTAGAACAAGTATGAAACTAGAAGTACTTTGTAGGTGTTGTGGGATAGGTTTGCAAGATAGTAAAGAGCATGAAAATAAAATCCAGGGGCTGTTTAGATAAAGACACAACTAAGTTAGCTTTAGAAGAGAGCTTTTTGTCACGAAAAGTTATTTGTCCCTAGGCAATTGATAACTAGACCAGTAATCATTATTGCAATTTTATATGAGGGAGAGGCATAAGCTAACATACTTTCTCTTCTTGGATCATATGCACTTATGACTAGAACTCTAGCAAGCATCCACAACTACTAAAGATCATTAAGGTAAAACCCAACCATAGCATTAAAGTATCCAGTCCTCTTTATTCCCATACGCCATAACCCACTTATCCGTGTTTGTGTTTCTGTCACTCACGCAATGCAGACAATAAGCAAACCATGAACATATTGCAAACCCTACAACGGGGATCCCTCACGCTTGTGCGACATGGAGAGCACCATAGGACAAAACCAATAATAAAACATGCAACTCAAACCAATCATGATCACCAATCAACCCATAGGACAAAATGGATCTACTCAAACATCATAGGATAGCCATACATCATTGGGAAATAATGTATGGCATTGAGCACCATGTTCAAGTAGATATTACAGCAAGTGGAAGAGGTGTTACACCGCTGCATAGAGGGGGAGAGAGTTGGTGATTATGGTAGCAAAGTTCTTGGTGTAGATTGCGGTCATGATGATGGCCCCGGCGGCGTTCCGGCGCCACCGAGAGAGAAGGGGAGAGAGCCCCCTTCTTCTTATTCTTCCTTGACCTTCCCCCTAGAGGGGAGAAGGATTTCCCCTCTGGTCCTTGGCTTCCATGGCGGTAGAGGGGCGGGAGCCCCTCCGAGATTGGATCTCTCTCTGTCTCCTTCTGTTTCCGCATTCCCTGTTTCTAGCGTTTCATCGTTTCTTAAATTCCTGGAGATCCGTAACTCCGATTGGGCTGAAATTTTAACACGATTTTTATCCGGATATTAGCTTTCTTGAGCCATAAGAAGGGTACCAACCGCCTTATGGAGTGGCACAAGGACCAGGGGCGCGCCCTACCCCCTAGGGCGCGCGCTCCATCCTTGTGGGCCCCTCGGGCATCGTCTCGTGTTGATTATTTTTTCCAAAAATCACATATATTCCAAAAAAATCTCTGTAAGTTTTTATCCCGTTTGGGCTCCGTTTGATATGGATTTTCTATGAAACAAAAAACATGCAACATACAGGAACTAGCACTGGGCACTGGATCAATATGTTAGTCCCAAAAATAGTATAAAAGTTGCGAAAAGTATGTAAAAGTTGTAGAATATTAGCATGGAACAATCAAAAATTATGGATATGACGAAGACGTATCATGCAACTATTTGAATGTGCAGGCTTAAAAACAATTAGGATTGGATGTATGCGGGTAGCGTTGGATGGCCACTCCTGCATCCTTGTCCGCGGGCTAGTCCCCCCCTTTTTACAGACGGATGCGGAGCAAATTTTCGGGTTAGCATTGGAGATGCCCTTACTCAAGTAGCAATGCTACAATGATTCTTACAGTTGTACAACCTCATCAGGTTCTGAACCAAGCCATACTGCAGTACGACTGCTAGTTCTACCATAAGATGACATTGCATGACTTACATAGTTTTTGGTCCGATGAATGTGAGTAGTACAATAATTTCATCTTTCCATGATTTGTATGATCTCACGAACAATGAAGGTGTGCCGAGATCTATCCATGTCTCCCTACTTCAAAAGATTAATGGCCTCCAAACAATTAGACTCAGTGACAACATAAAGATCACTTCGTTGTAAGGCAAGCAAGAAACCCTCTCTTATAGCACACAGTTCAGCCTCAACAACATCATGGTAGTGAACAAGATGACAACACACACTAAAAATAATATCACCCGAGTGATCACGCAGAACCATGCTGCTTCCTGCAGTGCATCTGCTGTGACATATGATCCATCAGTATTTAGAGCCGCTGATCATCAGGACACTCCCAAGAAGTAGTATGTACCTCTGAATTACTCTCCCCGTAAAGAAATATAAGAACATTTAGATCACTACTAGTGATCTAAACAATTAGATATTTCTTTACCGAGGGAGTACTTGACGATGCACTCAGACTTGTGCCACACTCCAGAACAACAGCTTTGCCTTTGATCGGGTCCTTATCCGGAGACGGCACATGCGCTAATAAGAACCGGACATAGCGTTTTAGAAAGAATTTAGCGGGTTCAGTTGGAGGTGCAGGTTTACAATGAACTACTTCATTCCTAGTGTGCCATATCCTCCATGGCAACATGAAAAAGTTTAAGTGCTGCCCTGCGGGCATGTTAGAAACTGCATGTAGAATCCAATCTAGTCGAGTGTGCTCCATAATATTTGGAAGAGAACAACACTCCGCCATGCTTAACCATATCTCTCTCTCTCTCTCTCTCACACATATTTGCACCTGCATAAAGCGTGAAACATGTGTTCTTTCTCAATGCCACAGATCATCCAATGACCGCCTATGTTCCATATCCCATGTAGCCAGAGAATTGGTGGCCACTCGCCAGTTGAAGAAATGAACGTTGGGTGGAGCATTGCTTTTTCAAACCGAGGCCCAAATACCTGGAGTGCCATTAGGAGAGCTGTTGGACGAAGATTGTGGCGGTTGGTGAATTTCTTCAAAGGCTAGCCTGTATGCATTGCACACTAAAAATGAGCCTGAAGACTCCCCTGCCCAAGCAAGGAAAGCCTCATGGTTCCAAGTAGATGGTCCATTCACTACTGCAGGATGGTCCAAACGTGACACATGGATCAGAGACCCTTCGGCCAAACTATGTGTGATGCAATAATCGCAAATGGTGTTATAATAAAACAATCTCCAATACTATGAACTGTGTGTGATGGCGGTGACATCAAGCATGATTCAGATTAGAATTGCGTGTGCGATACGTGGCATATAGTTGATCCATACGAACTGTTTGCGATGAGACAAAAAACAGAAATGGTCAGCCATGTGAAGGTTTGCGCGATAGACATCATATAGTTCAACCGGATGAACTGTTTTCAGTTAAGCAACAGAACAGAAACAGTCTGCCAAATCAACGTGTGTGCGATAGATGCATACAGTTCACTTGGCTGAACTATTTGTGATGAGCAAAAACAATAGAAATGGTCAGCCAGATTAAGGTATGTGCGATAGATGACATACACTTCACACAGATGAACTGTTTGTAATTAGCCACAACAAACAGAAACAGTCAGATAGATCAAGGTGTGTGTGCTAGATGGGCACACATTCTAATTAAAAGAAGCGTTCTCGATGGTAATAACGACTGCACATAGTTGATGGAACAAGTCATGTGCTGACATCACCGTTTGCGGTGCATCCTATGGTTACAAACACCATGTATGCATTCAAGAACGCGTGCCCACATTACGCAATCCGAGAATCGTGCCGCACTTCTAAACTAGAACTGTCAATAAATTTTGAGCTTGCTTCCCGTCACATTCCAAATTACCGCACTATATTTAATTGCAAACCTATTCACACCGATAAAAACCTAAATGGTTTCCCACTTAGCAGCGTATTACTAGGTTATAAATACTACCTACTCCAAGATGACTGCACATTCCTCCTCAATTCCTCAACAACAAACAAACAAGTCGTTCTTCATCGTTCTCTTGCGTCTGCCATGGCCCGTAGGAGTTCTGGCTCGAGAAATTACCAGAGAGAGGTGAGCATGGAAGAAGAAGCACGAGAGATGTCCCACCTCGCCAGAAAGCAACTGAGATGCCTTCCGCACTGCCGAAGTAGCACAGAGGTCCTGCCACGGTGTTGAAGCAACAGACTGGTCCAGCCGCTTTGCGGAAGCAACACACATGTCGCATCATGCCACAGATGCAGCAGAGAGGTCCTCCCGAACTGCGACGTCCTAGAAAGATCTCTTGCGGGCAGGAGAGGACTCTCATAGGCGCATGTGCGCTATGCTCAATAACCTGATGGGTCGGATCTCCGGCTGGGCGAAGCTGTAGGAGGAGATCAATGCCTCGTTTCATAATGCTATCGGCGTCAACCCGGGACTAAGGGATGACAAGGTGAAGTTCCGCACCTAGCGTGACCTCCGAAGGGCGAAGATCGCCGGAAGGGGGAAGCAGCACGAGGATACCACAACCTTGTTGAAGAAAATGAGCATCATCATCAAGAAACTTATGGACGAGAATGCCAGGCTCCGCATCGAGCGTGAAAGGCTGGTGAAGGAATTTGTGGCTGCTGCCAAGCAATGTATTGAGGACCTGAAAGAGATCATCGCCGCTCGCTGCGAGAACTAGTCGTGGAGGCGATCAAGACATGTGTTGGAGGAACTCCGCTCCCTACAACAACGCATCAAGAAAGTAGAGAGCAGTGACCCAGATTGTTGTCTGCGTCTTCCTTCTTCTTTTGCCCTTGTGTCTTTCGGGTGTTGCCACATGTCATGTGTCATTCTTAGTTATCTTCCTAAATATGTAAGACAATTATTATCCATTGCCATCGTCATTATATTTATATCAATCTGGCTAAGTCTCACTGGATGCTATATATGTCCGTCAGATCTTACATCAAGATCCATGCAAAAAATTCTTTTCAGATTTTCTTTTCTCTCTCTTAAATATCAGTCGAGTGAGACATAGCCACACCATTAAGCACCTATAAAATAGGGGCTTCAGTTCCTTTAATGGAGAAGTTGGGAGAGAGGTGGGCAACAGATGGAGGTCAAAGGGCTCGCCTCCTGATAAGCATGCATAGGGGTCTGCTTGCACGCCTCCCATACTCAAATAGCTACCCCACACGACGCCTCCTAGCCAATAAAAAAGGGGATGCATGGCGGCACATAAATGGTTAGTAGAACGTTTGATGCTTGATGATTGTTTTGAGATATGGAGGTAATAATATCAAAGTCGTGCTAGTTGAGTAGTTGTAAATTTGAGAAATTCTTGTGTTGAAGTTTGCAAGTCCTGTAGCATGCATGTATGGTAAACATTATGTAACAAATTTGAAACATGATGTGTTATTTGATTGTCTTCCTTATGAGTGGCGGCCGGGGACGAGCGTTGGTCTTTTACTACCAATCTGTCCCCTAGGAGCATGCGCGTAGTGCTTGGTTTTTGATGACTTGTAGATTTTTGCAATAAGTATGTGAGTTCTTTATGACTAATGTTGAGTCCATGGATTATACGCACTCTCACCCTTCCATCATTGCTAGCCTCTTCGGTACCATGCATTGCCCTTTCTCACATTGAGAGTTGGTGCAAAACTTCGCCGGTGCATCCAAACCCCGTGATATGATACACTCCTTCACACATAAACCTCCTTATATCTTCCTCAAAACAGCCACCATACCTACCTATTATGGCATTCCATAGCCATTCCGAGATATATTGCCATGCAACTTTCCACCATTCCGTTTATCATGATACATTCATCATTGTCATATTGCTTAGCATGATCATGTAGTTGACATAGTATTTGTGGCAAAGCCACCGTTCATAACTCTTTCATACATGTCACTCTTGGTTCATTGCATATCACGGTACACCGCCGGAGGCATTCATATAGAGTCATATCTTGTTCTAAGAATCGAGTTGTAAGTAAATAGAAGTGTGATGACCATCATTCATAGAGCATTGTCCTAAAAAAGAGAAAGGCCAAATAAAAAAAGAAAGGCCAAAAAAAGAAGGGACAATGCTACTATCCTTTTTCCACACTTGTGCTTCAAAGTAGCACCATAATCTTCATGATAGAGAGTCTTTTGTTTTGTCACTTTCATATACTAGTGGGAATTTTTCATTATAGAACTTGGCTTGTATATTCCAACAACGGGCCTCCTCAAGTGCCCTAGGTCTTCGTGAGCAAGCAAGTTGGATGTACACCCAATTAGTTTCTTTTTGTTGAGCTTTCATACATTTATAGCTCTAGTGCATCCGTTGCATGGCAATCCCTACTCCTTGCATTAACATCAATCGATGGGCATCTCCATAGCCCATTGATTAGCCTCGTTGATGTGATACTTTCTCCTTTTTTGTCTTCTCCACATATTCCCCATCATCATATTCTATTCCACCCATAGTGCTATATCCATGGCTTGCACTCATATATTGCGTGAAAGTTTATAGGTTTGAGATTACTAAAGTATGAAACAATTGCTTGGCTTGTCATCGGGGTTGTGCACGATGAGAGCATTCTTGTGTGACGAAAATGGAGCATGACTAAACTATATGATTTTGTAGGGATGAACTTTCTTTGGCCATGTTATTTTGAGAGGACATAATTGCTTAGTTAGTATGCTTGAAGTATTATTATTTTTATGTCAATATGAACTTTTATCTTGAATCTTTAGGATCTGAATATTCATACCACAATTAAGAAGAATTACATTAAAATTATGCCAAGTAGCACTCCGCATCAAAAATTCTATTTTTATCATTTACCTACTCGAGGACGAGCAGGAATTAAGCTTGGGGATGCTTGATACGTCTCCAACGTATCTATAATTTTTGATTGCTCCATGCTATATTATCTATTGTTTTGGACATTATTGGGCTTTATTATCCACTTTTATATTATTTTTGGGACTAACCTATTAACCGGAGGCCCAGCCCAGAATTGCCGTTTTTTGCCTATTTTAGGGTTTCAAAGAAAAGGAATATCAAACGGAGTACAAACGGAATGAAACCTTCGGGAACGTGATTTTCTCGCTGAACATGATCCAGCAGACTTGGACCCTACGTCAAGAAACAAGGGAGGAGGCCACGAGGTAGGGGGCGTGCCTACCCCCCAGGCGCGCCCTCCACCCTCGTGGGCCCCTGTTGCTCCACCGACATACTCCTTCCTCCTATATATACCTACATACTCCCAAATGATCAGACACGGATCCAAAACCCTAATTCCACCACCGCAACTTTCTGTATCCATGAGATCCCATCTTGGGGCCTGTTCCGGAGCTCCGCCGGAGGGGGTATCCATCACGGAGGGCTTCTACATCATCACCATAGCCCCTCCGATGAAGTGTGAGTAGTTCACCTCAGACCTACGGGTCCATAGTTATTAGATAGATGGCTTATTCTCTCTTTTTGGATCACAATACAGTGTTCTCCCGCTGTCTTGTGGAGATATATTCGATGTAATCTTCTTTTTGCGGTGTGTTTGTTGAGACCGATGAATTGTGGGTTTATGATCAAGTCTATCTATGAACAATATTTGAATCTGCTCTGAATTCTTTTATGTATGATTGGTTATCTTTGCAAGTCTCTTCGAATTATCAGTTTGATTTGGCCTACTAGATTGATCTTTCTTGCAATGGGAGAAGTGCTTAGGTTTGGGTTCAATCTTGCGGTGTCCTTTCCCAGTGACAGTAGGGGCAGGAAGGCACATATTGTATTGTTGCCATCATGGATAATAAGATGGGGTTTTCATCATATTGCATGAGTTTATCCCTCTACATCGTGTCATCTTGCTTAAGGTGTTACTCTGTTTTCATTAACTTAATACTCTAGATGCATGCTAGATAGCGGTCGATGAGTGGAGTAATAGTAGTAGATGCAAGCAGGAGTCGGTCTACTTGTCTCGGACATGATGCCTATATACATGATCATACCTAGATATTCTCATAACTATGCTCAATTCTGTCAATTGCTCAATAGTATTTTGTTCACCCACCGTAGAATACTTATGCTCTTGAGAGAAGCCACTAGTGAAACCTATGTCCCCCGGGTCTATCTTCATCATATTAATCTTCCAATACTTAGTTATTTCCTTTGCTTTTTTACTTTGCTTTTATTTTACTTTGCATCTTTATCATAAAAATGCGAAAAAAATTATCCTATCATATCTATCAGATCTCACTCTCGTAAGTGGCCGTGTAGGGATTGACAACCCCTTATCGCGTTGGTTGCGAGGATTTATTTGTTTTGTGCAGGTACGAGGGACTCGCGTGTATCCTCCTACTGGATTGATACCTTGGTTCTCAAAAACTGAGGGAAATACTTACGCTACTTTACTACATCATCCCTTCCTCTTCGGGGAAAACCAACGCAGTGCTCAAGAGGTAGCAGGGTCCATAAGGAAACTAAGGGATATTAATGTCTCCTTTTAATAGAGAACCGGAACAAAGTATTAACACATAGTGAATACATGAACTCCTTAAACCACGGTAATCACTGGAAAGAAACCCAATTATTGTTACCTTGGGGTATGTGGATCATAACACGTAATAGGTGCATATAACTTGCAAGATCCGATTACGAACACAAATATATTCATGAAAACATAATGGGTTCAGATCTAAAATCATGGCACTCGGGCCCTAGTGATAAGAATTAAGCATAGAAAAGTCATAGCAACATCAATCTCAGAACATAGTTGATACTAGGGATCAAGCCCTAACAAAACTAACTCGATTGCACGATAAATCCCATCCAACCCATCACCGTCCAGCAAGCCTACGAAGGAATTACTCACTCCCGTCAGTGAGCATCATGAAATTGGTGATGGAGGAAGGTTGATGATGACGACGGCGTCAAATCCCCCTCTTGGGAGCCCAGAACGGACTCCAGATCAGCCCTCCCAATGTGGAACAGGAGTTGGCGGTGGCTCTGTATCATAAAACGTGATTATTTCATCTCTTTGATTTTTTTCTTGGCGAATAGGTACTTATGGAGTTGGAGTTCGGGTTGCAGAGGCTGCCAGGGCCCACAAGCCTACAGGGCGCGCCCCAGGGGGGTCACACCCTGGTGGTCCTCCTCTAGTAGTTTCTTTCGCCAGTATTCTTTATATATTCTGAAATAATTCTCCATAAATTTTCAGCTTAATCCACCATGGCAATTCTGCTGAAGACCGCGTCGGTCCGGGTTAGTTCCATTCAAATCATGCAAATTAGAGTCAAACAAGAGCAACAGTGTTTGGGAAAGTAGATATGTTTGGGACGTATCAACTCCCCCAAGATTAACTCATTGCTTGTCCTCAAGCAATTTAGTTGACAAACTGAAAGTGATAAATAAAAACTTTTACAAACTCCTTTTGTTCTTCTTGTTGTAAACATATTGAACTAATGTTGAAGTTTTCAGCAAAGATTATGAACTAAGCATATTCATGATAACATTTAGGTCTCACATTTACTCATGCCAATGACATAACCAACTAGCGAGCAATAATAAAATATCTCGGATGCCAACAATTTGTCAAAACAATCTTGATATTATATGATAACATGGTGTCTCGCTAGCCCTTTCTGAGACTGCAAAACATAAATGCACAACACCTCTGAAGTTCAAGCAACGACTAAACATTGTAATTCATCGTACAAAAGATCCAATCATGTCACACTCAACATGAACTATACTCAATGTGTAAGAATGACAATAATGCTCGCCAACTGGTGCTTAAATGAGAGGGTGATGAATCAACAATAAAGTAAAATAAATAAAATTAAATGAAGAGGCCCTTTGTAGAAGAAGCAGGGATTTGCAGAGGTGCTAGAGCTCGAAGCTTAAAACAGAGATAAATATAATTTCAAGAGGCATGCCTTTCCTGTCAATGTCACGACCAAGAGTTTTCAATATCTTCCATGCTAAACAAATTAGCGGTAGTTCCCAAGCAGTAAAAGTAAAGTTTACTCCCCCTCCACCAACAAACACAAGCCATGACTAGTCGATTCCTCGGGTGCCCACCATACCAATGATACATCTCCATCGTATCTACTTTTCCAAACTTTTTTGCCCTTGTTTCGACTCTAATTTGCATGATTTGAATAGAACTAACCCGGACTGACGCCGTTTTCAGCAAAATTGCCTCGATGTTATTTTTGTGTAGAAATAAAGGTTCTCAGAATGACCTGAAAATTCACGGAGAATATTTTTGGAATAAATAAAAAATATTGGTGAAAGACTCAACCAGAGGGGACCCACCAGCTGTCCACAAGGGCGGGGGGGGGGGGCACGCCCCCTGCCTTATGGGTCCCCTGGACCTCCACTAACCTCAACTCCAACTCCATATATTCATGTTCAGTGAGAAAAAAAATCAGGGAGAAGGATTCATCGTGTTTTACAATATGGAGCCACTGCCGCCTCCCATTCTTCGTCGGGAGGGCTGATCTGGAGTCCGTCCTGGGCTCCGGAGAGGGGAAATGGTTGCCATCATCATCACCAACCTTCCGACATCATCGATTTCATGATGCTCACCGCCATGCGTGAGTAATTCCATCGTGGGTTTGCTGGACCATGATGGGTTGGATGAGATTTATCAGGTAATCGAGTTAGTTTTGTTAGGGTTTGATCCCTAGTACCCACTATGTTCTGAGATTGATATTGCTATGACTTTGCTGTGCTTAATGCTTGTCACTAGGGCCAGAGTGCCATGATTTCAGATCTGAACCTATTATGTTTTCATGAATATATTTGTGTTCTTGATTCTATCTTGCAAGTTGTAGACACCTATTACGAGTTATGATCCGCATACCCCAAGGTGACAATAATTGGGATTCTTTCCGGTAATTACCGTAGTTTGAGGAGTTCATGTATTCACTAAGTGCTAATGCTTTGGTCCGGTTCTCTATTAAAAGGATGCCTTAATATCCCTTAGTTTCCATTAGGACCCCGCTGCCATGGGAGGGTAGGACAAAAGATGTCATGCAAGTTTTTTTTCCATAAGCACGTATGACTATATTCGGAATGCATGCCTACATTATATTGATGAATTGGAGCTAGTTTTGTGTCACCCTAGGTTATAAATGTTGCTTGATGAATGGCATCCGACATAATAATCCATCACTGATCCATTGCCTATGAGTTCGTTTCATATTGATCTTTGCTAAGTTACTTTTCTGTTGCCACTGTTACGATTGCTACAAAACTGCTATCGTTACTTTTGCAACCATTACCATTACTTCCATGCTACTTTGCTACTAAATACTTTGCTGCAGATGTTAAGTCTTTTAGGTGTGGTTGAATTTACAACTCAGCTGCTAATACTTGAGAATATTCTTTGGCTCCCCTTGTGTTGAATCAATAAATTTGGGTTGAATACTCTACCCTCGAAAACTGTTGTGATCCCCTATACTTGTGGGTTATCAATACCTTTTTATGGCGCCATTGCCAAGGAGCATAGCTCTATGCTTTGAGTCACTTGGGATTTATATCTGTTGATCACTATGAGGAGTCTGAAAGACAAGAAAACCAAGATCTATCCCTGTACTATGAGGGGAGGTAAGGAACTGCCATCTAGCTCTGCACTTGATTCACCTTCTGTTTTGAGTAAGCTTGCGACACCTACACCTACTATAGATTCTGATATGTCGCATGTTATTGATGATGCCACTTCTGCTATGCATGATGATTATGATGATACTACTTCTTTGCTTGATAACACTGTGCTACTAGGTGAATTTCTTGATGAACAACTTGCTAGGGTTAGAGAGAATGAAATTACTGAAACTGATGATATTATTGAAACTGAAGATTATGATTCTCCCCCTAGATATGAATTGCCTAAGGTACCCGAGGGTTATAGTATGGATGAAGAAACTGCTAGAGACTTTTTTGCTTGCAATGATAGAGATGATCTTAAGAAACTATTAGCTAAGCTAAAAGAAAAATCTCTGACTGCTAGAATGTAATATGATCCTAAGTTTTCTACTACACCTATCTTTTTTACTCATAAGGATTACAAATTCTCTATCAATCTTGAGTTAATTACTTTGGTTGAATCTGATCCTTTCCATGGTTATGAATCTGAAACTGTTGTGGCTCATCTTACTAAATTGAATGATATAGCCACCCTATTTTCTCATGAGGAAAAAAAATTGTTATTACTATATTCTTAAGTTGTTTTCTTTCTCACTAAAGGGTGATGCTAAGAAATGGTTTAATTCTCTTGCTTCTGGTTGTGTGCGTAGTCCCCATGATATGATATATTACTTCTCTAAAAAATATTTCCCTGCTCATAAAAAACATGCTGCTTTACAGGAAATATTTAACTTTGTGCAAATTGAAGAAGAGAGTCTCCCACAAGCTTGGGGGAGGCTTCTCCAATTACTTAATGCTTTGCCTGATCATCCTCTCAAGAAAAATGAAATACTTGATATCTTTTATAATGGACTAATCGATGCTTCTAGGGACCACCTAGATAGTTGTGATGGTTGTGTTTTCAGGGAACAAACTATTGAGCAAGATGAAAAACTATCGAATAATATATTGAGTAATGATAATGATTGGACACTTCCTGAACCAACTCCTAAGCCAACTCCGAAGAAAAGATGTATTATATTTCTCAGTCCTGAAGATATGCAAGAGGCAAAGAAATCTATGGAAGAAAAATGTATTAAAGCTGAAGATGTTAAGAATTTACCACCTATTAAAGAAATACATGGTCTTAATGCCCCGACACGGGTAGTAGAGGTAAATTCTCTCTATAGATTTGATGAATGTGATATTCCTTATAATAAGTCTGCTAGTCAATGCTTGGATGAATTTGATAACTTCATTGTTAAATAAGAAAACTTCAATGCTTATGTTAGTAGACAATTGAAACGTTATGCTTATATGCTTGAATGCTTGGGTGATTATATGTGTAGAACTGTTAATGATCTTAAGCTTATTAGTAAACATGCTTCTATGGTAAAAACTCAAGTAGAACAAGTACTTAAGGCACAAGATGATTTGCTCAATGAGATGAATAGCAAGAACAATGATCATGTTGTTAGAGTTATGACTAGAGGTGGCAAAATGACTCAGGAACCTTTTTATCCTGAGGGCCATCCTAAGAGAATTGAGCAAGATTCTCAGAGAGTTAGTACTGATGCACCTAGTCCTTCTAATAAAAAGAAAAGGAAAAATGATAGGACTTTGCATGCTTCTAGTGAACCTGTTATAGACACACCTGAGAATCCCAATGATATTTCTATTTCTGATGCTGAGACACAATCTGGTAATGAGCATGAACCTAGTGATAATGTTAATGATAATGTTCATATTGATCCTCAACCTAGTAATGAAAATGATGTGGAGATTGAACCTGCTGTTAATCTTGATAACCCACGATCTAAAAATCAATGTTATGATAATAGAGACTTCATTGCTAGGAAGCACGGTAAAGAAAGAGAGCCATGGGTTCAGAAACCCATGCCCTTTCCTCCTAAGCCATCCAAGAAAAAGGATGATGAGGATTTTGAGCGCTTTGTTGAAATGCTTAAACATGTCCTTTTGCGTATGCATTTGACTGATATTCTGAAAATGTCTCCTTATGCCAAGTATGCAAAATGTATTGTTACAAATAAAAGAAAGATACCGGAAGCTGAAATTTCCACCATTCTTGCTAATTATACTTTTAAGGGCGGAAAACAAAAGAAACTTGGAGATCCAAGAATATCAACTATACCATGCTCCATTAAAAGAAACTACGTTAAAACTGCTTTATGTGATTTGGGAGCCGGTGTTAGTGTTATGCCTTTCTCTTAATATCATAGACATGAATTGAATAAGTTGACACCTGCTAAAATATCTTTGCAAATGGCTGATAAATCAACTGCTATACCCATCGGTATTTGTGAGGATGTGCCTATTGTGGTTGCAAACATTACTATTTTAACGGACTTTGTTATTCTTGATATTCCCGAGGACGACAGTATGTCGATCATCCTTGGTAGACCCTTTTTAAATACTCCAGGGGCTGTTATTGATTGCAACAAGGGCAATGTCACTTTTCATGTTAATAGTAATGAGCATACGATACACTTTCCGAAGAAACAACCTCAAGTGAATACCATCAATTCTATTGGAAAAATTTCAACTATTGCTATTGGAGGTTTTGAATTCCCTCTTCTTACTATCAAAATGAAAGATATTCTTTTTGTTGGGGACATGCATATCCCCGTTGAGGTAACTGATACATCCATTTTGCATCATGTTTTCTTACTGTCATTTATGATGTTTTTATCCATAATAATGCTTTTTGGAGTAATTCTAATGTCTTTTCTCTCATAATATGAAGGTATACACAAAGAGGGAGAATTCCGGCAACTGGAAATCTGGACCTAGAAAAGCTATGTCAGGCTACCTATTCCGCACAACTCCAAACAAGATGAAACTTCACGGAGAAGTTTTATGCAATATATGAAAAATATTGGAGCAAATAAGTACCAAAGGGGGCCCACCAGGTGGGCACAACCCAACTGGGTGCGCTAGGGAGCCCCGGCACACCCTGGTGGGTTGTGCTCACCCAGTCCCACCTCTAGTGCCCATCTTCTGGTATATAAGTCATTTTGACATAGAAAAAAGAGGATAAGGACTTTCGGGATGGAGCGCCTCCGTCACAAGGCGAAACTTGGGCCAGAGCACTTTTGCCCTCAGGCGGAGCGATTCTGCCGAGGGAACTTCCCTCCCGGAGGGGGAAATCATCGTCATCATCATCACCAACAACTCTCCCATCTTGGGGAGGGAAATCTCCATCAACATCTTCAACATCACCATCTCATCTCAAACCCTAGTTCATCTCTTGTGTTCAATCTTGTTACCGGAACTATAGATTGGTGCTTGTGGGTGACTAGTAGTGTTGATTATGTCTTGTAGTTGATTACTATATGGTTAATTTGGTGGAAGATTATATGTTCAGATCCAATATTCTATTTAATACCCCTCTAATCTCGAGCATGATTATAATTTGTGAGTATTTACGTTTGTTCTTGAGATCACAGGAGAAATCATGTTGCAAGTAATCATGTGAAATTGATATGTGTTCGATATTTTGATAGTATGTATGTTGTGATTCCCTTAGTGTTGTCATGTGAACGTCGACTACATGACACTTCACCATATTTGGTCCTAAGGGAATAAATTGTGGAGTAGCAGTTAGATGATGGGTTGCGAGAGTGACAGAAGCTTAAACCCCAGTTTATGCGCTATTTTGCAGGGGACCGATTGGATCCAAAAGTTTAATGCTATGGTCAGAATTTATTCTTAATACTTTTCTCGTAATTGCGGATGCTTGCGGGAGGGTTAGTCATAAGTAGGAGGTTTGTTCAAGTAAGAACAACACCTAAGCACCGGTCCACCCACATATCAAATTATCAAAGTAGCAAACACAAATTGAACCAACATGGTGAAAGTGACTAGATGAAAATCCCGTGTACCCTCAAGAACGCTTTGCTTATCATAAGAGACCGTTTTGGCCTGTCCTTTGCCTCAAAAGTATTGGGCTACCTTGCTGCACCTTTGCTACTATTATCATTCCTTGCTCATTACAAATTATCTTGCTATCAAACTACTCTGTTACTTACAATTTCAGCACTTGCAGACATTACCTTAATGAAAACCACTTGTCATTTCCTTCTTCTCCTCGTTGGGTTCGACACTCTTACTTATGAAAAAGAGATACAATTGATCCCCTATACTTGTGGGTCATCAAGGCTATTTTCTGGTGCCATTGTCGGGGAGTGAAGCACCTTTGGTAAGTGGAACTTGGTAAGGAAACATTTATATAGTGTGCTGAAATTTATTGTCACTTGTTACTATGGAAAACAATCATTTGAGGGGTTTGTTTGGGGTATCTTCACCTTGACCGAAACCACAATTAGCTACCCCTCAACCTACTGCACCTACTGAAAATATTGAATATGAAATTCCTTCGGGTATGATAGAACAACTGCTAGCTAATCCTTATGCAGGAGACGGAACCGAACATCCTGATATGCACTTGATATATGTAGAACAAATTTGTGGATTGTTCAAGCTTGCAGGTTTACCCGGAGATGAAGTTATGAAGAATGTTTTCCCTTTATCTTTGAAGGGAAAAGCATTCGCATGGTATAGGCTATGCGATGATATTGGATCCTAGAATTGGGATCGATTGAAATTGAAGTTCCATCAAAAAAATTATCCAATGCATCTAGTTCATCGTGACCAGAATTATATATATAATTTTTGGCCTCGTGAAGGAGAAAGTATCGCTCTAGCTTGGGGCAGGATGAAGTCAATGTTACACTCATGCCCCAATCATGATCTCTCAAGAGAAATTATTATGCAGAATTTTTATGCTTGGCTTTCTCGTAATGATGAAACCATGCTTGATACTTCTTGTGCTGGTTCTTTTATGAAGAAGACTATTGAATTCCGGTGGGATCTTTTGGAAAGAATTAACTCTGAAGATTGGGAACTCGACGAAGGTAAAGAGTCAGGTATTAAACTTAAGTATGATTGTGTTAAATATTTTATGAATACCAATGCTTTTCAAAAGTTTAGCACTAAATATGGACTTGACTCTGAGATAGTAGCCTCTGTTTGTGAATCTTTCACCATTCATGTTGATCTCTCTAAAGAGAAGTGGCTTAAATATCACCCACCTATTAAAGAAGAAATTAAAGAACCGATACCAGTTAAAGAAGAAACTATAATTTATAATGTTGATCCAGTTGTTCCTACTGCTTATATTGAGAAACCACCTTTCCCTGTTAGGATAAAGGAACATGCTAAAGTCTCAAATGTGGACAACAAAAGCTATATTAGAACACCTAAGCCTGATGAACAAATTAAAGTAGAACCTATTATTTATATGGTTAAGGATCTCTTGGAAGAAAATGTAGATGGGCATGTTATTTACTTTTGTGAAGAAGCTGCTAGAATTGCCAAACCTGATAAAAAGGATAAACATAGACCTGTTGTTGGCATGCCCATTGTCTCAATTAAAAAAGGAGATCATTGTTATCATGGTTTATTTGACATAGGTGCTAGCGTGAGTGTTATTCCTTATTCCTTATATCAAGAAATTATGAATGGCATAACACCAGTTGGGATTGTTAGAGATGTTGAAGTCTTGTGTGGGAAAATAAAACACCCTAGTAATTTTCTTGTTCTTGGTTCCCCACAAGATGACTTTTGTCCCATTATCTTTGGTAGACCTTTCTTGAACACCATTAATGCTAGAATAGACTATGAGAAACAAACTGTCGGTGTTAGTTTTGGTGATGAGTCTCATGAGTTTAATTTTTTCAAGTTTAGTAGAAAACTTCATGAAAAATAATTGCCTAGTAAAGAAGAATTAATTGGTCTTGCTTCTATTCCTGTGCCTCCTACTGATCCACTAGAACAATATTTGTTAGACCGTGAAAATGATTTACATATGCATGAAAGAAATGAAATAGATAAGATTTTCTTTGAACAACGTCCTCTGCTTAAACAAAATTTGCCTATTGAAACTCTAGGAGGCCCTCCTCTACCTAAAGGTGATCCTGTGTTTGAATTAAAACAATTTCCAGACACTTTGAAATATGCTTATCTTGATGAAAAGAAGATATATCCTGTTATTATTAGTGCTAACCTTTCAGAACACGAAGAAGAAAGATTATTGAAAGTTCTAAGGAAGCACCGAGATGCTATTGGATATATTCTTGATGATTTAAAGGGCATTAGTCCCACTATGTTAGCACAAGATTAATATGGAACCTGATGCTAAACCCGCTGTTGATCACCAACGTCGGTTAAATCCAAAAATGAAGGAAGTGGTAAGAACGGAAATATGAAAACTTCTGGAAGCAGGTATAATCTATCCTATATTTGATATTAGATGGGTAAGTAATGTTCATTGTGTCCCTAAAAATGAGGTATTACTGTTGTTCCTAATGACAAGAATGAACTGTAACATCCCAAATTTTCAATTTGGAATGTTGTACATAGATCATTCTTGCATATCATATTTTATTGCATTTCGTCTCGCGATCCTCGAATTCCTAAGCAACTCAAGGACCCTTGGAGAGAGTTGGGGATTTCCCCGGTTTTCAAATTTGATTTTATCAAATTTCGAAACGAGGATTTTGGTTTTAATTATTTTTCTCTCTGAAAATATTTCATATTAATATATGAGAGGAGATAATATGACTTCTCCAAAATAAATGAAATATTAGAGGAAAAATATTAAAATCAATTTTTGCTTTTATTTGGATTTTATTTGCATTAGAAAAATTGCACATTTTAAAATTTGCATTTGAGGGCCAAGAAAATGTTCATCTCGTCGTAAATATTTTATTTAGACGGAGAAAATTTGTTTTGGCATTTTTAGATTTTTACTTTATTTTCTAGGATTTTTTTAGTTTCGGCGGATTTATTAAAAAAATACGCGCCAAGGCCTAGCTGGGCCGAAGCCCAGCGCCGGCCCACCTCGCCCCACGCCGCCGTCTCCTAGCGGGAGACCGCCGCCGCCGCCGCCGAACCGGAGTCCGGCTCGGACTCCGTTTCCCCGCGTCGTGTCCCCTTCCCCAAGGCACCGCCCCCTCTCCTTAAAAGTCGCGCCCCGCCGCCCTTGGGAGCCACCCCACCCCACCACGAGCCAACGACCCCGCCGCCGCAAGCCGCAAGCCGCCCGTCGCCGCTGCCGCGCCGCCTCGCCGCTGCCGCGCCGCC
>NC_041384.1:441799731-441908907 GCF_002162155.2 Triticum dicoccoides
CAGCCGCGCCACCCTTTGCCCGAAGCCGCGCCACCCCTCGCCGCAAGCCGTCGCCGCCGCCCGTTGCCCGCGCCGCCGCCGCCCCTCGCCGGAGCCGCCGCCGTGCCAGACCTCGCTGGAGGTTAGCGCCGTTCGGTTTTTTTGGAAAACAGGTTCGGTTTTTGTTAGAAAACCCTAGTCGTTTTTTTCGGTTCGCCGGTTTTTTCGGTTTTTCATTTAGCGGACGTTCATTTAACGAACGGTTTTCACTCGTTAGTTACAGATAACGAATGCTCATTCGTTAGCCTGTTCGTCAGTTTTCTTTTATCGGATTAATCCGCGATTATTTCTGATCGCGATTTCTGATCCGATTTTTGTTCTAGTTTATCTTTTCGCTCGTTAGTCGGAATCAGGCGATTCAAGCGCCTAGATCTTCGTCTCGAGACCCTCTTTTCGTGTAACCAACTTGCACAAGTTTTTGATACTGTAAAATTTGACTAGGTCCAGATTAGTAAATGAATCTTGTTTCTTTCGCCGTTTGAGTTTCGTTGCTCCGTTTGATTCGATTCTTTTTGCAAACCGGAGTTCTTAAGTTGAACTTTCTGGTTAGATCTTCTTATTTGAGATTTACCCGTATTTCTTTGCTTGATTTCTTATGTAAGTTATTGTTTGTTTGCGATAGAATTCCCGGAGTGCGAAGCGTGTTATTTGGAGTCTCTAGGTTACGCGGATCGTGAGCAAGGCAAGTAACACTTTGATCATACCCCTTTATCACCCAGTTTTTATGCATTAGTTCCAATCCTCAAACATTGCATGGTTAGGATGTCATTAACATGTGGATTGGGAAGTAGTTGATGAGGTAGAACCTATTACCCTGTTACATTCAAACCCTTGGGAGTTACTTCTGCGCATTGCTTATATTGCTATGCTATGCTCGTAGACGTGGTGTGGGAGAGTGAAATCCATGACAGATGTGATATTGTTAATTAATGGTTCAACTTAAGGTGGCAACTTAAATACACATCTGGGTGGATTGAGGCACCTGGAGTACCCAGTGTTGCCTGTATTTTTGGAAATCCCGGAGTACCCATGTGATATTCCTATGGACCGCCACCCAGGCTCAAAGGGAACTGAGATTATTCATGCTAGAAACTTCTGTGTGCAGCCACAAGCTATTATGGGCTCTAGCATAGTTGAGTAAGTTACGTGAAGCTCTTGAAGAGGTGGATCAGCAGGTAGTGGGATTGTAGGTTTGGTATGGTCTACCCAGAGTAGAGAGTTAATGTTTCTGAAAGACTGTGTCTCGGTCATCCGTTTCTCAAACACCATGTAGTGCGAGAAATCCAATGAAGGCGATCGAGTCTTGTGGGGAAAAGTGCGCAAACCTCTGTAGAGTGTACAAACTAATCATGGTTAGCCGTGTCCCCGGTTTTGGACAAATCTTGAGTATCTAGTACTTGGAGTATCTTAAGTATCTCATCACTCTAAATTAATATTGTTGGGTTGATAATTACCTTAACTGGGATTGAGTTGGAGGAACCTTCTCAATGATGTTTCAACTACCATGATAGTTTTTAAAATTTATTCCTTTGTTGTAGGGAAAAATTGGCTTTTCGCAAAAACTATAACCATAGAGCTTTCCACCAGCCATATATGCATGTAGTGATAGCATTATTCTGTTCTTGCTCTACTGTGTTATTTTTCTAGCATATTCCATGTGCTGACCCATTTTCAGGCTGCAACGTATTATGTTGCAGACTTTTCAGACGAGGAGTAAGGTTCGTTAGGTCGTTGCCGTGCAGCTCAGCTATGCAGTTGGAGTTGATGGACTCACTTTATCTTCCAAGCCTTCCACTGTTATCGTATTAGATGGCCTTAAGCCATATTTATTGTAATAAGTTCTCTTTGGAGACATTCGATGTAATAAGTGTGTGATTGCTACTCTGTTATAAATCCTCAAGTACTGTGTGTGTCAGCATTACCGATCCAAGGATGACACTGAAGCACATAGACTTGACCATTTGAGGTTGGGTCGCTACATGAACTTATTCCACAAAGAATTGTTATAGGCTATAGAATGGTAATTGATTTTAGAAAATTAAACAAAGAAACTAGAAAAGATCATCACCCTCTTCCTTTAAATGATCAAATGCTAGAAAGATTATCAAAGCACACACATTTTTTCTTCCTTGATGGATATTATGTTTTTTCACAAATACCTGTTTCTCAACCGGATCAAGAAAAGACCACTTTTACTTGTCCCTTTGAAACTTATGCTTATAGACGTATGCCTTTTGGTTTATGCAATGCACCTCTACCTTTCAAACATTTATGACTGCTATATTCTCTGATTTTTTTGAAAAGATTGTTGAGGTATTCATGGATGATTTCTCTGTTTATGGGAAGTCTTTTGATGATTGTTTAAGCAATCTTGATCGAGTTTTGCAGAGATGTGAACACACAAATCTTGTCTTGAATTGGGAGAAGTGCCACTTATGGTTAATGAAGGCGTTGTCTTGGGTCATAATATTTCTGAAAGAGGTATTGAAGTGGACAAAGTTATGGTTGGTGCAATTGAGAAAATGCCATGTCCTAAAGATATCAAAGGTATTCGTAGTTTCCTAAGCCATGCTGGTTTCTATAGGAGATTTATCAAAGAATTTTCTAAAATTTCTAGGCCTCTTACGAATCTTTTGCAAAAGGACATTCCTTTTCTTTTTGATGATGATTGTTTAGAAGCCTTTCAAACACTCAAGAAAGCCTTTCTGCACCTATTGCTCAACTACCTGATTGGAACTTGCCTTTTGAAATTATGTGTGATGCTAGTGATTATGCTGTTGGTGCTGTTCTTGGACAAAGAGTTGATAAGAAACTGAATGTTATTCATTATGCTAGTAAAACTCTAGACAGTGCTCAACGAAATTATGCTACTACTGAAAAAGAATTCTTAGCAGTGGTGTTTGCTTGTGATAAATTTAGATCTTACATTGTTGATTCAAAAGTAATTGTTCACACCTATCATGCTGCTATTAAATATCTTATGGAAAAGAAAGATGTTAAACCTAGACTTATTCGTTGGGTTCTCTTGCTACAAGAATTTGATTTACATATCACTGATAGAAAAGGAGCTAAGAACCCCGTCGCCGATAACTTGTCTAGGCTTGAAAATGTGCCTGATGACCCACTGCCTATTGATGATAGTTTTCCTGATGAACAGTTAGCTGCAATAAATGTTGCTCACAACACTCCTTGGTATGCTGACTATGCTAATTACATTATTGCTAAATATTTACCACCTACTTTTTACATATCAACAAAAGAAAAAGTTCTTTTATGATTTAAGACACTACTTTTGGAATGACCCACATCTTTATAAAGAAGGAGTAGATGGTATTATTAGGCGTTGTGTACCTGAGCATGAACAGGGACAAATCCTATGGAAATGTCACTCCGAAGCTTATGGAAGGCATCATGCTGGAGGTAGAACTGCTCACAAGGTATTGCAATATGGATTTCATTGTCCTACTTTCTTCAAGGATGCCCGTAAGTTCGTCTTATCTTGTGATGAATGCCAAAGAATAAGTAATATCGGTAGGCGTCAAGAAATGCCTATGAATTATTCACTTGTTGTTGAACCATTTCATGTTTGGGGATTTGATTACATGGGACCTTTTCCTTCCTATAATGGGTATACACATATTTTGGTTGCTATTGATTATGTTACCAAATGGGTAGAAGCTATTCCAACTAGTAGTGCTGATCACAAAACCTCTATTAAAATGCTTAAGGAAGTTATTTTCCCAAGGTCTGGAGTCCCTAGATACTTAATGACTGATGGTGGCTCACACATTATTCATGGTGCTTTCTGTAAAATGCTTGACAAGTATGATGTTAACCATATAATTGCATCACCTTATCATCCTCAGTCTAGTGGTCAAGTTGAACTTAGCAATAAAGAAATAAAATTAATCTTGCAAAAGACTGTCAATAAGTCCAGGAAGAATTGGTCTAAGAAATTAGATGATGCACTTTGGGCTGATAGAACAACATATAAAAATCCCATGGGTATGTCTCCTTATAAAATGGTTTATGGAAAAGCTTGTCATTTGCCTCTTGAGTTAGAACATAAAGCATATTGGGAAATCAAAGAACTTAACTATGATTTCAAACTTGCTGGTGAAAAAAGGTTATTTGATATTAGCTCATTAGATGAACGGAGAACCCAAGCTTATGAGAATGCCAAGTTGTTTAAAGAAAAAGTCAAAATATGGCATGATAAGAGAATCCAAAAGCGTGAGTTTAAAGTAGGAGAATATGTTCTTTTGTACAACTTTCGTTTCAGATTCTTTGCAGGAAAACTCCTCTCAAAATGGGAATGCCCTTATGTCATCAAGGAGGTTTATCATTCTGGAGCCATCAAAATAAGTAATGCCGAAGGTACTAACCTGAAGGTTGTTAATGGGCAACGAATAAAACATTATATCTCAGGTATGCCCATTAATGTTGAAAGTAATATTATCCAAACTATGACACGGGAAGAACACATAAAAGTGTCCTTCTAGAACACTCCAGAGTCATGAAAATAAGGAGGTACGTGATACGGTAAGTAAACGGACTCCGAAAAATCCACAAAAATATTTTTTGTCAGTTTTGGAATATTTAGAAAATTAGGAAAATAAGAAACTTCCATGAAGCGTACCCTAGTGGGCACAAGACACCAGGGTGCGCCTGGCAAGCCAACCGCGCCTAGGTGGGTTGTGCCCACCTGGGGTACCTTCCAGACTCCATTTTTCTACATCTTGCTTGTTTCCCAAGATAAAAAAATCTTTATATACCCCCAAACCTGTTGACCACCGTATCACGAAGAAATCTTCTGTTTTCTTTTCTTGCTATTTTTGCTCAAATCTGTTGAGTCAGGCATCATGTCTTCTTCTTCCTCCAACAATGTGGAAGAGGATGCTTGGTTGATGAAGATCGAGCTAAAGAAAGAAGAGTCCGCAGAAGACGTCAAGGGAGACGAGAGCAAGGAGGTTACCGTAGATCATCCTTCGGTCTTTGAGCAAGCACTGCCAACCGAGGAGGAACAGGAAGATATCCTTAAACCTTACTATGCTCATCTTACTACTAGTGAGATTGAGGCCTTTCGCATCATTGAAACGGTTCGTGTGCAAAATAAGTATCTCACCCGTGAAAACTTTCCGCACCAAGATCACATCATCCACCTCCGGAGCATCATCCGTCGACTGGAGAATCTCTTGATCCTCTAGGACAGGATTTCTTCATCACCACCACCTTCTTCTTTTTCACCAAAAGAGAATTGAGTATCGGGTATGGGCACTCCCCTTGGCTTCCGCCTAGCTTGGGGTGGTGCCCCGATATTGTATCATCCCCACTATCTTTTGCCTTTACTTATTTTATAGTTCGATCTTTTGCTTTAGATGAATAAAAGTTTAGTTCGATCCTTTCTTTTCGAGAGTTTGCTTAGTGATCTATCCTTGTAATCATGTGCGATATATATAACAAAGTTTAGTTCGAGTTTTTTTTCTTTATTTCCATGTTGCAATAAAAAGAAAGGAAATAAATGAAAGAAAGGAAATAAATGAAAAATATCATATGCTAATCTTATGGTAGGTGATGACACCACATAAGGAAAAGTATAAGTAGAAAATTGTATTTGAGATTGACAAACATAGCATTAGTCAATGATGCAACTCATGAAAAAATTAATAAGGGAAGAGAAGATTCACATATAAATATATTGTCCTAGAAATCTTTTGTGATTGTGAGCCCTCATCAAAATAGTATATGCCAAAATTGTTGACGTTGGACAAGGAAGACAACATAATGATTCATGTTTGTTTATATTCACATAGAAGTCATATTGTCATAGATCCTTCAACATGTGGTGCTTTCCCCCTACCTTTGCTAGCCAAAAATTCCGCACTAAGTAGAGATACTACTTGTGCATCCAAAAACCCTTAAACCCAAATCTTATTTTCAAGATTCCACCATACCTACCTAGGGATTGAGCAAGATCCCTCAAGTAAGTTGTCATCGGTGCAAAAAGGCAATAAAAATTGCTTCTAAAAGTGTGAGATCATTTAGTGTAAGAGAAAATTGAGCATTTCATGAACTTGTGATAGTGAAGAATAAAAGCGACAGTCTGCATAATAAAGGTCACTATCACAAGGGGCAATGCAACGTGACATTCTTTTGCATTAAGGGGTTGAGCATACAAACAAATAAGCGCATGGCAACCTCTGCTTCCCTCTACGAAGAGCCTACCTTTACTTTTATGTATTTACTTTTATACAAAGAGCCAAAGTTTTCTCTCTATTCCTTTTTATTTTTCTCCTTTGGCAAGCATCATGTGTTGAGGAAAGATCTAGGCACATATGTCCAGTGGAATATAGATAGCATGAATTATTATTGTTGACATCACCCTCGAGGTGAATACGTTGGGAGGCGAAACTATAAGCCCCTATCTTTCTATGTGTCCAGTTGAAACGTTTTGCTCATGGGTATGCGGTGAGTGTTAGCAATCATAGAATTCTATATGATGGTTGAGTGTGTGGACTTGCCTAAAGGCTCCGACACGTGACCCTTCCTGAAAATATGATGAATTGTAGTTACAAAGTTGACTCAGAACATAGTTTGTTGGTTTCCAATAGAGTTTTTGCATTATACTTTAATAGTGTGATGAATTGTCACTTATTCATGAGAAGTCTATGATAAAAGTTCTATGATAAGAGTATCATGTTTTAAGTTTGTTGTCGTTATAATAATGAACATGATGCTTCTATGTCTGTATTTTGTTTTTATCGACACCTCTCTCTAAGCATGTGGACATGTTTGTCGATTTCGGTTTTTGCTTCAGGACAAGCGAGGTCTAAGCTTGGGGGAGTTGATACGTCCATTTTGCATCATGTTTTCTTACTATTATTTATGATGTTTTTATCCATAATAATGCTTTTTGGAGTAATTCTAATGCCTTTTCGCTCATAATATGCAAGGTGTACACAAAGAGGGAGAATTCTGGCAGCTGGAAATCTGGACCTGGAAAAGCTACTCACGCTACCTATTCTACACAACTCCAAACAAGCTGAAACTTCATGGAGAATTTTTATGGAATATATGAAGAATATTGGAGCAAATAAGTACCGGAGGGGGCCCACCTGGGCGCACCAGGGAGCCCAGGCACGCCCTGGTGGGTTGTGCTCACCCAGGCCCACCTCTGGTGCCCATCTTCTGGTATATAAGTTATTTTGACCTAGAAAAAATAGGAGAAGGACTTTCGGGATGGAGCACTGCCGTATCGAGGTGGAACTTGGGCAGGAGCACTTCTGCCCTCCGGCAAAGCGATTCCGCCGGGGGAACTTCCCTCCCAGAGGGGGAAATCATCGTCATCATCACCACCAACAACTCTTCCATCTTGGGGAGGGACATCTCCATCAACATCTTCAACATCACCATCTCATCTCAAACCCTAGTTCATCTCTTGTGTTCAATCTTGTTACCGGAACTATAGATTGGTGCTTGTGGGTGACTAGTAGTGTTGATTACATCTTGTAGTTGATTACTATATGTTTATTTGGTGGAAGATTATATGTTCAGATCCAATATGCTATTTAATACTCCTCTGATCTTGAGCATGATTATCATTTCTGAGTAGTTACTTTTGTTCTTGAGGTCAGGGGAGAAATCATGTTGCAAGTAATCATGTGAAATTGATATGTGTTCGATATTTTGATAGTACACTAGTACAATGAGGTGCTATACAAACGGTTTTAACCCCTTTCCGCGACGACATTTGTAACCATCACCTAGTGAGTGACGACAATAGGGGGTCCTTCCCACAAGACCCAGAAACCGTCGGGGATATGGCCCTCCTGGCACACACGCTCGGCAAAATGAGTTCGTGTGCAACCGGTGAGCACTAAAATACAGAAATACATACAGTAGAGCTAAAAATACAATTATATAGGCGAAACTGTTTCCGATCGCAAGTACATCCCACACAGTGAGTCCCCGCTAAACGTTTCTGTTCGTATGTACATCACACACAATTTTTCCCGTTAAATCGTTTGTGATAGTGTTGCCATTGCACATGATATTAACAATTTTATCGTTTGCATTATTAATGCATCACACACGGTCTGTAGAAGAAACTGTGTGGCAAAGGCTGTCCATCACACACAATTTTTATGTGGTAAACAATTGCGCAAGGTGGCCTAACGCAAACAATTTTAAAGAGAAGGTCGTGTGTGATTGTTCATTAATCCAACATTGTTTATTCCTAGAAATTGTGTGCATTATTGAATGCATCACACACGGCAATGTCTAATAGTTAGTACCATCCTATAGTGAACTGATGTCTTCTTCATTGTGCAATCAAATATCCTGTTGTTTTTTTCTGCTAATTTCTTTATCCTAACAATCTTTGTGAGTTTCTTGACTTGACTGATATTCATGGACAACTCATTTCCCCATATGCAAAAAGGGTCAAACAGTGGGTCAAAACCTCTGACAGCAGGACCTACATGTGCAAGACCAAATTGTTAAAAACCTAAATATTAGAATGGTTCCTGCAATTGCACAATAATGTGCTATTAGACAACGGACCATGCACGTGTTGACCTTGATTGTAAACCTCAATGCTTCCCATTGTTTCCCTACAACACATATAAGGTAGTTAGTCATCAGGTTAAGTAAGGGTTCACATGCTATCAGTAAAATGTGTTGATGAAAAATAAGCACATTGCAGATTCATCAGATTAATTCAAGCCACATGGAAAACCCATTTATCCAAACCAAGCATGATTAAGAACTAGGAAATATAGCACTTGTAAGTTTCTCATGTATTAAGTGCAGCCAAATTCGATTTATTCCTCACATGCACAACAATACAAAATTATACCCATGACAATTGGACATCGCATTGCAGAATTGAACCAAGCAGTTAACTAAACACCACAACAAATGAACCAAACATTAGCTGAGCACCACATTGCACAATATAGCATACTCCTAATAGAAGATCATATAGTTAACCAAACCAAGCATGCTTAACAACTTGGAAATATAGCAATTGTATTTGTTTCTCATGTATTTACTACAGCCAAATTCAATTTATTCCTCACATGGTATACAATAACAGAATGCACCCACAACTATTGAACATCGCATTGCAGAATTGAACCAAATAGTTAACTAAACACCACAACACAAATGAACCAAATGTTAACTAAGAACCACATTGCACAATGTATAACCAAACCAAGCATGCTTGACAACTTGGAAATATAGCAATTGTATTCGTTTTTCATGTATTTTGTAAAGATAAATTCAATTTATTTCTCCCGTGGAAGACAATACAAAATTGCACCCTAAAGAATTGAACATCACATTTGCAGAGTTGAACTAAACAATTAACTGAAGACGACAACTAATTAACAAAACAGTTAATAAGTGAGCACCACACTGCACGACATATAGAACATATACACTAGAGCAACAGATTGCATGGTAAAAATAGACATCACAATTCACTAGAATTTGTGAAGGGAAGGCACGAGCAGCACACGCAACGGGTAAACTGAGCATGCTTAACTGGCATAGCTAACAAATGGCAAGGTTCTCCTCCAAGATCTGGGGGTCGGCACGAATGGCAGCCATCGCAACCTCATCCGTGCGTGCGTCCGTGATTTGCTTCTCTGCTGCCAAATGCTCATTGAGATCCTGGCTATACTGAGTGCACCATGGCTTAGGGCGACGCTTATTTGGTGGAGGGGGCGGTGATTTGGGTGGAAGGTGTCGCGCTCGCGCCAGCGGTCGGGGCATGTGGGATGTGGAAGGAGGAGGATGGGGGTCCGGTGTGGATTACCTGCTGCTACCTCTTGAGCATGCGTTGGTTTTCCCTTGAAGAGGAAAAGGTGATGCAGCAAAGTAGCGTAAGTATTTCCCTCAGTTTTTGAGAACCAAGGTATCAATCTAGTAGGAGATTACATGCAAGTCGCCTAGTACCTGCACAAACAATCAAGAACCTTGCAACCAACGCGATAAAGGGGTTGTCAATCCCTTCACGACCACTTGCAAACGTGAGATCTGATAAAGATAATAAGATAAATATTTTAGGTATTTTTGTTGTATAGATTGAAAAGTAAAGATTGCAAAAAAAATAGTAAACTAGAATTGTAGATCGGAAACTTATATGATATAAAATAGACCCGGGAGCTATAGGTTTCACTTGTGGCTTCTCCCATGATAGCATGTATTACGGTGGGTGAACAAATTACTGCCAAGCAATGGATAGAAGAGCGCATAACTATGAGAATATCTAGGCAATGATTATGAAATAAAGGCACCATGTCCGTGTTAAGTAGACTGAAACGATTCTGCATCTACTACTATTACTCCACACATCGACCGCTATCCAGAATGCATCTAGAGTATTAAGTTCATAAGAACAGAGTAATGCTTTAGGCAAGATGACATGATGTAGAGGGATAAACTCAAGCAATATGATATAAACTCCACCGTTTTATCCTCGATGGCAATAGTACAATACGTGCCTTGCTGCCCCTACCGTCACTGGGAAAGGACACCGCAAGATTGAACCCAAAGCTAAGAACTTCTCCCATTGCAAGAAAGATCAATCTAGTAGGCCAAACTAAACCGATAATTTGAAGAGACTTGCAAAGATATCAAATCATGCATATAAGAAAGAGAAGAACCAAATATTGTTCATAGATAAACTTGATCATAAATCCAGAATTCATCGGATCTCGGCAAACACACCGCAAAAGAATATTACATCGAATAGATTTCCAAGAACATCGAGGAGACATTTGTATTGAGAACCAAAGAGAGAGAAGAAGCCATCTAGCTAATAACTATGGACCCGAAGGTCTGTGGTAAACTACTCACACATCATCGGAGAGGCTATGGTGTTGATGTACAAGTCCTTCGTGATCGATTCGCCCTTCGAAAGATCGCCGGAAAAGGTCCCTAGATGGGATCTCACGGGTACAGAAAGTTGCGGCGGTGGAAAAGTGGTTTCATGGATCTCTCGATGTTTTTAGGGTATAAGAGTATATATAGGCGAAAGATGTACGTCGATGGAGCTACGAGGGGCCCACGAGGGTGGGGGCGAGCCTACCCCCTGCGCGCGCCCTCATGCCTCGTGGCCGCCTCGTTGCGTCTCTGACTTCCACTCCAGTCTCCTGGATGATGTTCGTTCCAAGAAAGATCCTCGCAAAGGTTTTGTTCCATTTGGATTCCGTTTGATATTCCTTTTCTGCGAAACACTGAAATAGGCAAAAAAACAGAAACTGGCACTGGGCCTCTGGTTAATAGGTTAGTCCCAAAAATAATATAAAAGTGCGTATTAGAGCCCATTAACAACCAAAATAGATAATATAATAGCATGTAACAATCAAAAATTATAGATACGTTGGAGACGTATCAGCATCCCCAAGCTTAATTCCTGCTCGTCCTCGAGTAGGTAAATGATAAAAACAGAATTTTTGATGTGGAATGCTTCCTAACACAATTTTAAATGTAATTTTCTTTATTGTGGCATGAATATTCAGATCGGAAAGATTCAAGACAAAAGTTTAATATTGACATAAAAATAATAATACTTCGAGCATTCCAACCAAGCAATTATGTCTTCTCAAAATAACATAGCCAAAGAAAGCTCATCCCTACAAAATCATATAGTTTGGCCATGCTTCATTTTCATCACACAAAATGCTCCCATCATGCACAACCCCGATGACAAGCCAATCAATTGTTTCATACTTTAGTATTTTCAAACCTTTTCAACTTTCACGCAATACATGAGTGCGATCCATGGACATAGCACTATAGGTGGAATAGAATATGATGATGGAGGTTCCGTGGAGAAGAAAAAAGCGAGAAGGTCTTACATCGACGTGGCTAATCAACGGGCTATGGAGATGCCCATCAATTGATGTCAATGCGAGGAGTAGGGATTGCCATGCAACGGATTCACTAGAGCTATAAATGTATGAAAGCTCAACAAAAGAAACTAAGTGGGTGTGCATCCAACTTGCTTGCTCACGAAGACCTAGGGAATTGTGAGGAAGCCCATTGTTGGAATATACAAGCCAAGTTCTATAATGAAAATTCCCACTAGTATATGAAAGTGAAAAAATAAGAGACTCTCTATCATGAAGATCATGGTGCTACTTTGAAGCACAAGTGTGGAAAAAGGATAGTAACATTGTCCCTTCTCTCTTTTTCTCTCATTTTTGGGCCTTCTTCTTTTATTTGGCCTTTCTCCTTTTTTCTCACATGGGACAATGCTCTAATAGATGATCATCACACTTCTATTTATTTACAACTCAAAAGTTACAACTCGATACTAGAACAAAATATGACTCTATATGAATGCCTCCGGCGGTGTATCGGGATGTGCAATGATTCAAGATTGACATGTATAAAAATTATGAGTGGTGGCTTTGCCACAAATACGATGTCAACTACATCATCATGCAAGCAAATATGACAATGATGAAGCGTGTCATAATAAATGGAACGGTGAAAAGTTGCATGCCAATATATCTCAGAATGGCTATGGAAATGCCATAATAGGTAGGTATGGTGGTTGTTTCGAGGAAGATATAAGGAGGCTTATGTGTGATAGAGTGTATCATATCACGGGGTTTGGATGCACCGGTGAAGTTTGCACCAACTCTCGAGGTGAGAAAGGGCAATGCACGGTACCGAAGAGGCTAGCAATGATGGAAGGGTGAGAGTGCGTATAATCCATGGACTCAACATTAGTCATAAAGAACTCACATAGTTGTTGCAAAAATCTACAAGTCATCAAAAACCAAGCCCTACACACACGCTCCTAGGGGGATTGATTGGTAGGAAAAGACCATCGCTCGTCCCCGACCGCCACTCATAAGGAGGACAATCAAAGAAACACCTCATGCTTCAAATTTGTTACACAACGGTTACCATACATGCATGCTACGGGACTTGCAAACCTCAACACAAGTATTTCTAAAATTCACAAATACTCAACTAGCATGACTCTAATATCACCATCTTCATATCTCAAAACAATCATCAAGTATCAAACTTCTCATAATATTCAATGCACTCTATATGAATTTTTTTATTATACCCATCTTGGATGCCTATCATATTAGGACTAATTGCATAACCAAAGAAAATTACCATGCTTTTCTAAAAGACTCTCAAAATAATATAAGTAAAGCATGAGAGATCAATAATTTCTATAAAATAAAACCACCACCGTGCTCTAAAAAGATATAAGTGAAGGACTAGAGTAAAATTATCTAGCTCAAAAGATATAAGTGAAGCACATAGAGTATTCTAATAAATTGCAATTCATGTGTGTCTCTCCCAAAAGGTGTGTACAACAAGGATGATTGTGGTAAAATAAAAATCAAAGACTCAAATCTTACAAGACGCTCCAAGCAAAACACATATCATGTGGTGAATAACAATATAGCCACAAGTAAAGTTACCGATAGATGAAGACGAAAGAGGGGATGCCTTCCGGGGCATCCCCAAGCTTAGGATTTTCGTTGTCCTTGAATTTTACCTTGGGGTACCTTGGGCATCCCCAAGCTTAGGATCTTGCCACTCCTTATTCCAAAACCCATCAAATCTTTACCCAAAAACTTGAAAACTTCACAACACAATACTCAACAGAAAACCTCATGAGCTCCTTTAGTATAAGAATACAAAGCACCACTTTAAGGTACTGTAATGAACTCATTATTTATTTATATTGGTCTTAAACCTACTGTATTCCAACTTCTCTATGGTTCATACCCCCCGATACTAGCCATAGATTCATCAATATAAGCAAACAACACACGAAAAACAGAATCTATCAAAAACAGAACAGTCTGTAGCAATCTGGAGGTTTCGAATACTTCTGTAACTCCAAAACTTCCAAAACATTAGGACGACATAAATAATTTGTATATTGATATACTGCAATTGGAATTGGTATTTTATCGCTCTCTGGTAAAAATGAAAATTATTCTCGTGAGCGCATACTTTCTGTTTTTCAGCAAGATCAAACAACAATCACCCAAGATGATCCTAAAGGCTTTACTTGGCACAAACACTAATTGAAACATAAAAAACACAATCATAACAGAAGATAGATGATTTTATTAATTACTAAACAGGCAGAAAAAGCAAGGAACAAAAATAAAATTGGGTTGCCTCCCAACAAGCGCTATCGCTTAACGCCCCTAGCTAGGCATTGATAATTCCAATGATGCTCACATGAAAAACAAGAATTGAAGCACAAAGAGAGCATCATGAAACATGTTACAAAGACATCTAAGTCTAACATACTTCCTATGCATAGGCATCTTATAGGCAAACAAATTATCATAGCAAGCAGAAACTAGCATATGCAAGGAAGTTGAAAGGAACAATAGCAATCTTAACATAACAAGAGGAAATTTAGTAACATGAAAAATTTCTACAACCATATTTTCCTCCCTCATAATAATTAAATGTAGGATAATAATAAAATTCAACAATATAGCTATCACAAAACATATTCTTAACAAGATCCACATGTATGCAAAGTTGACACTTTTCCAAAATAGTGGGATTAACATTAAATAAAGTCATGACCTCTCCAAACCCACTTTTATCAAAAACTTCATAAGATTGAGCATTCTCCAAATATGTGGGATCTAAAGTTGACACTCTTCCAAACCCACTTTCAATATTATTGCAAACATTATTATCAATCTCATATTCATCATGGGGCTTAAATAAATTTTCAAGATCGTAAGAACAATCACCCCAATCATTATCGTTGCAACAAGTAGATGACATAGCAAAACTAGCATCCCCAGCTTAGGGTTTTGCATATTATTAGCAAAATTTGAATCAATAGAATTTATAATAAAATCATTGAAATCATGCTTTTTATTCAAAGATGTATCGTGAATCGCTTCATAAAGTAATTCATCACACTTTTTAGATTCACGAATTTCAAGCAAAACCTCATAAAGATAATCTAATGCACTCAACTCACTAGCAATAGGTTCATCATAATTGGATCTCTTAAAGAGATTAGCAAGTGGATGAGGATCCATAAACTTTTAGCAAGCGAAGATGCAAGCAAAAAGAAGGTACATGGTAACACAAGCAAACAAAAGATCGAACGGAATAAAACGACATATTGTGAAGTGGGGGACAGGAAAACGAGAGGCAAATGGAAAATAATGTAATGCGAGGGAGAAGAGTTTGTGATGGGTACTTGGTATGTATTGACTTGAGCGTAGATCTCCCTGGCAACATCGCCAGAAATCCTTCTTGCTACCTCTTGAGCATGCGTTTGTTTTCCCTTGAAGAGGAAAGGGTGATGCAACAAAGTAGCGTAAGTATTTCCCTCAGTTTTTGAGAACCAATGTATCAATATAGTAGGAGATTACACGCAAGTCACCTAGTACCTGCACAAACAATCAAGAACCTTGCAACCAACGCGATAAAGGCGTTGTCAATCCCTTCACAGCCACTTGCAAACATGAGATCTAATAAAGATAATAAGATAAATATTTTTGGTATTTTTGTTGTATAGATTGAAAAGTAAAGATTGCAAAATAAAATAAATAGTAAACTAGAATTGTAGATCGGAAACTTATATGATATAAAATAGACCCGGGGGCCATAGGTTTCGCTAGTGGCTTCTCTCATGATAGAATGTATTATGGTGGGTGAACAAATTACTGCCGAGCAATTGATAGAAGAGCGCATAATTATGAGAATATCTAGGCAATGATTATGAAATATAGGCACCACGTCCGTGTTAAGTAGATCAAAACGATTATGTATCTACTACTATTACTCCACACATCCACCGCTATCCAGCATGCTTCTAGAGTATTAAGTTCATAATAACAAAGTAATGCTTTAGGCAAGATGACATGATGTAGAGGGATAAACTCAAGCAATATGATATAAACCCCAACTTTTTATCCTCGATGGAAACAATACAATACAAGCCTTGCTGCCCCTACTGTCACTGGGAAAGGACACCGCAAGATTGAACCAAAAGCTAAGCACTTCTCCCATTGCCAGAAAGATCAATCTAGTAGGCCAAACTAAACCGATAATTCGAAGAGACTTGCAAAGATATCAAATCATTCATATAAGAATTCAGAGAAGAACCAAATATTGTTCATAGATAAACATGATCATAAATCCACAATTCATCGAATCTCGGCAAACACACCGCAGAAGAATATTACATCGAATAGATCTTCAAGAACATCGAGGAGAACTTTGTATTGACAACCAAAGAGAGAGAAGAAGCCATCTAGCTAATAACTATGGACCTGAAGGTCTGTGGTAAACTACTCACACATCATCGGAGAGGCCATGGTGTTGATGTAGAAGCCCTTCGTGATCGATTCCCCCTCCGACAGATCACCGGAAAAGGTCCCCAGATGGGATCTCACGGGTACAGAAGGTTGTGGCAATGGAAAAGTGGTTTCGTGGCTCTACTCGATGTTTTTAGGGTATAAGAGTATATATAGGCGAAAGAAGTACGTCGGTGGAGCTACGAGGGGCCCACAAGGGTGGGGGTGTGCCTACCCCCTGGACCCGCCCTCCTGCCCCGTGGCCGCCTCGTTGCGTCTCTGACTTCCACTCCAAGTATCTTGGATGACGTTTGTTCCAAGAAATATCCTCACGAAGGTTTTGTTCCGTTTGGATTCCCTTTGATATTCCTTTTCTGCAAAACACTGAAATAGGCAAAAAACATAAACTGGAACTTGTCCTCTGGTTAATAGGTTAGTCCAAAAAAATGTAAAAGTGCATATTAAAGCCCATTAAACATCCAAAACAGATAATATAATAGCATGGAACAATCAAAAATTATAGATACATTGGAGACGTATCACCTGCCTGGATAGGCGAGGCCGCGCAGCGTAAAGGAGGGTCGCCGGCGAGGAGGCGGCGCTGCAAGCAAGGAGTGCAGGTTTCAACTTGGAAAGGAAGGCGGAAACAGGGGAAATGTGGCTTTTGGTAAGGGGGAGGGGCAGGGAGGTAGATATTTTCGCGGAAGCCGAAAGTTTGGAATCGCTTTAGCAAAAAAACTGGCGCGTAAAGTGTCATCAGACACGATCCCTTATTCAGAACTGTGTATGATATGTGAACATCACAAATGATTCAGATAGCTTAACCTGTGTGTGATGAGATTGAACATCAAAAATTTTGGTTCAAATTTCCCTGGTTACAGTGGTCATCCACGTCATTGCATTACTTGGGTACACAAAGGAGACTACAGCACACCCACACTTCTTAATTGAGCAAGTTCAGCAATTAAACAGATCTAGCTGACCTAAACATTACTCTAACAAATTAATGACCGACACTCTTATAATTAAACAAAACAAAGAGTACTACTACGACTGGTGCTCGTCGATCTTCGCCGCCACCTGCATGTCCAGCTCGCGCCCGACGGTCTCCTAGGGAAGGGGCTCCATGGCATCCATCGCACCATACTCGGCAAGCATCTCGCCATCCGCGTCCGCCATATCTTTGGAATAGGACACCACGAGCTAGGCGTGGGTTGCCAGGATCTAGGCTTTGGCAGGCTCCGTCGTAGCAAGGTATGCCGCGCAGGAATGGATGGCTACTCAAACTCTCTCGGCGATTGCCAACTCTTTGGTCGTGGGTTGCCGACCGTTGTCGGAGAAGCTTCGTTCGATTTGTGCGGTGACCGCCACAAGCTGGGCGTGGACGACCTCGACATGGTCGTGGGCGGCCTCCATCAGAGCTAAGGCCACCGTTGCTGAATGGACAGCTGTTGTGCCGCTCTCGCCAGTTGCTATCTGCTACCTCTTGAGCACTGCATTGGTTTTCCCCGAAGAGGAAGGGATGATGCAGCAAAGTAGCGTAAGTATTTTCCTCAGTTTTTGAGAACCAAGGTATCAATCCAGTAGGAGGCTACGTGCGAGTCCCTTGTACCTGCACAAAACAAATAAATCCTCGCAACCAACGCAAATAGGGGTTGTCAATCCCTATGAGGCCACTTACGAGAGTGAGATCTGATAGATATGATAAAGATAATTTTTTTGGTATTTTTATGATAAAGATGCAAAGTAAAATAAAGGCAAAGTAAATAGCAAAGTAGTAGGAGAACAATATGATAAAGATAGACCCGGGGGCCATAGGTTTCACTAGTGGCTTCTCTCGAGAGCGTAAGTATTCTACGGTGGGTGAAGAAATTACTATTGAGAAATTGATAGAATTGAGCATAGTTATGAGAATATCTAGGCATGATCATGTATATAGGCATCACGTCTGAGACAAGTAGACCGACTCCTGCCTGCATCTACTACTATTACTCCACTCATCAACCACTATCCAGCATGCATCTAGAGTAACGCCTTAAGCAAGATGACATGATGTAGAGGGATAGACTCATGCAATATGAAGAAAACCCCATCTTGTTATCCTCGATGGCAACAATACAATATGTGCCTTGCTGCCCTTACTGTCACTGGGAAAGGACACCGCAAGATTGAACCCAAAGCTAAGCACTCCTCCCATTGCAAGAAAGATCAATCTAGTAGGCCAAACCAAACTGATAATTCGAAGAGACTTCCAAAGATAACCAATCATACATAAAAGAATTTAGAGAAGATTCAAATATTATTCATAGATAGATTTGATCATAAACCCACAATTCATCGGTCTCAACAAACACCCCGCAAAAAGAAGATTACGTCGAATAGATCTCCATAAGAGAGGGGGAGAACATTTTATTGAGATCCAAAAAGAGAGAAGAAGCCATCTAGCTACTAACTATGGACCTGTAGGTCTGAGATGAACTACTCACACTTCATTGGAGGGGCTATGGTGTTGATGTAGAAGCCCTCCGTGATCGATGCCCCCTCCGGCGGAGCTCCGGAACAGGCCCCAAGATGGGATCTCGTGGATACAGAAAGTTACGGCGGTGGAATTAGGGTTTTGGCTCCTGCTCTGATTGTTTGGGGGTACGTGGATATATATATATAGGAGGAAGAAGTACGTCGGTGGAGCAACAGGGGGCCCACGAGGGTGGGGCGCGCCTGGTAGGGTAGGGCGCGCCCCCTACCTCGTGGCCTCCTGTTACGTGCCTTGGCGTAGGGTCCAAGTCTCCCGGGTCTTATCTGTTGAGAAAATCACGTTCCCGAAGGTTTCATTCCGTTTGGACTCCGTTTGATATTCTTTTTCTTCGAAACCCTAAAACAGGCAAAAAACAGCAATTCTGGGATGGGCCTCCGGTTAATAGGTTAGTCCCAAAAATAATATAAAAGTGGATAATAAAGCCCAATAATGTCTAAAACAGTAGATAATATAGCATGGAGCAATCAAAAATTATAGATACGTTGGAGACGTATCAAGCATCCCCAAGCTTAATTCCTGCTCGTCCTCGAGTAGGTAAATGATAAAAATAGAATTTTTGATGCGGAGTGCTACTTGGCATAATTTTAATGTAATTCTTCTTAATTGTGGTATGAATATTCAGATCCAAAAGATTCAAGACAAAAGTTCATATTGACATAAAAATAATAATACTTCAAGCATACTAACTAAGCAATTATGTCTTCTCAAAATAACATGGCCAAAGAAAGTTCATCCCTACAAAATCATATGGTTTAGTCATGTTTCACTTTCGTCACACAAGAATGCTCTCATCATGCACAACCCCGATGACAAGCCAAGCAATTGTTTCATACTGTAGTAATCTCAAGCCTATAAACTTTCACGCAATATATGAGCGTGAGCCATGGACATAGCACTATAGGTGGGATAGAATATAGTGAGGGGGGTTATGTGGAGAAGACAAAAGAGGAGAAAGTCTCACGTCAACGAGGCTAATCAATGGGCTATGGAGATGCCCACCGATTGATGTTAATGCAAGGAGTAGGGATTGCCATGCAATGGATGCACTAGAGCTATAAATGTATGAAAGCTCAACAAAAGAAACTAGTGGGTGTGCATCCAACTTGCTTGCTCACGAAGACCTAGGGCACTTGAGGAGGCCCATTGTTGGAATATACAAGCCAAGTTCTATAATGAAAATTCCCACTAGTATATGAAAGTGACAAAACAAGAGACTCTCTATCATGAAGATTATGGTGCTACTTTGAAGCACAAGTGTGGCAAAGGATAGTAAGATTGTCCCTTCTCTCTTTTTCTCTCATTTTTTTGGGCCTTCTCTCTTTTTATGGCCTTTCTCTTTTTTTGCGCCTTCTTTTTTATGGCCTTTCTCTTTTTTATATATATTCCTCACTTGGGACAATGCCCTAGAAAATTATTATCTTCACACTTCTATTTATTTACAACTCAATGATTACAACTCGATACTAGAACAAAAGATGACTCTGTATGAATGCCTCTGGCGGTGTACCGGGATATGCAATGGACCAAGAGTGACATGTATGAAAGAATTATGAACGGTAGCTTTGCCACAAATACTATGTCAACTACATGATCATGCTAAGAAATATGACAATGATGAATGTGTCATGATGAACGGAATGATGGAAAGTTGCATGGCAATATATCTCGGAATGGCTATGGAAATGCCATAATAGGTAGGTATGGTGCCTGTTTTGAGAAAGATATAAGGAGGTTTATGTGTGAAAGAGCGTATCATATCACGGGGTTTGGATGCACCGGCGAAGTTTGTGCCAAATCTGAATGTGAGAAAGGGCAATGCACGGTACCGAAGAGGCTAGCAAGGATGGAAGGGTGAGAGTGCGTATAATCCATGGACTGAACATTAGTCATAAAGAACTCACACACTTATTGCAAAAATCTACAAGTCATCAAAAACCTCGATACAACGCGCATGCTCCTAGGGGGATATATTGGTAGTAAAATACCATCGCTCGTCCCCGACCGCCACTCATAAGGAAGACAATCAAATAACACCTCATGTTTCAAATTTGTTGCATAACATTTACCATACGTGCATGCTACGGGACTTGCGAACTCAACACAAGTATTTCTCAATTTCACAACTACTCAACTAGCATGACTTTGATATTGTTACCTCCATATCTCAAAACAATTATCAAGCATCAAACTTCTCTTAGTATTCAAAATACTCTTAAGAAAATTTTACTAACTTTGAATACCTAGCATATTAGGATTTTAAGAAAATTATCATGCTATTAAGACTCTCAAAATAATCTAAGTGAAGCATGCGAGATCAATAGTTTCTATAAAACAAATCCACCACAGTGCTCTAAAAGATATAAGTGAAGTACTAGAGCAAAATTATATAACTCAAAAGATATAAGCGAAGCACATAGAGTACTCTAAGAAATTCCAAATCATGTATGGATCTCTCAAAAGGTGTGTACAGCAAGGATGATTGTGGTAAACTAACAAGCAAAGACTCAAATCATACAAGACGCTCCAAGCAAAACACATATCATGTGGTAAATAAAAATATAGCTCCAAGTAAAGTTACCGATAGAAGTAGACGAAAGAGGGGATGCCTTCCGGGGCATCTCCAAGCTTTGGCTTTTAGGTGCCCTTAGATTATCTTGGGGGTGCCATGGGCATCCCCAAGCTTAGGCTCTTGCCACTCCTTGTTCCATAATCCATCAAAGCTTTACCCAAAACTTGAAAACTTCACAACACAAAACTTAAAGTAGAAAATCTCGTGAGCTCCGTTAGCGAAAGAAAATAAAAGATCACTTCAAGTTACTGTAATGAACTCATTATTTATTTATATTGGTGTTATACCTACTGTATTACAACTTCTCTATAGTTTATAAACTATTTTACTAGCCATATATTCATCAAAATAAACAAACAACACATGAAAAACAGAATCTGTCAAAAACAGAACAGTCTGTAGTAATCTGTAGGTAGCGCAATATCTGGAACCCCCAAAATTCTAAAATAAATTGGTGGACGTGGAGAATTTATCTATTAATCATCTGAAAAAAGAATTAACTAAATATCACTCTCCAAATAAAAATGACATCAGTTCTCGTGAGCGTTAAAGTTTCTGTTTTTTACAGCAAGTTCAACAAGACTTTCCCCAAGTCTTCCCAACGGTTCTACTTGGCACAAACAATAATTAAACACAAAACACAACCAAAACAGAGGCTAGATAATTTATTTATTACTAAACAGGAGAAAAAATCAAGGAATAAAAATAAAATTGGGTTGCCTCCCAACAAGCGCTATCGTTTAACGCTCCTAGCTAGGCATAATAAGCAAGAATAGATCTAGGTATTGCCATCTTTGGTAGGCAATCCATAAGTGGCTCTCATAATAGATTCATAAGGTAATTTAATTTTCTTTCTAGGAAAGTGTTCCATGCCTTTCCTTAATGGAAATTGGAATCTAATATTTCCTTCCTTCGTATCAATAATTGCACCAATCGTTCTAAGGAAAGGTCTACCAAGAATAATAGGACGTGAAGGATTGCAATCTATGTCAAGAACAATAAAATCTACGGGCACATAATTCCTATTAGCAACAATAAGAACATCATTAATTCTTCCCATAGGTTTCTTAATAGTGGAATCCGCAAGGTGCAAGTTTAGAGAGCAATCATCAAGATCACGGAAACCTAACAAATCATACAAAGTCTTTGGAATCGTGGAAACACTAGCACCCAAATCACATAAAGCATAGCATTCATGATCTTTAATTTTAATTTTAATAGTTGGTTCCCACTCATCATAAAGTTTTCTAGGGATAGAAACTTCCAATTCAAGTTTTTATTCATAAGATTGCATCAAGGCATCAACGATATGTTTAGTAAGCGCTTTATTTTGACTATAAGCGTGAGGAGAATTTAGCATGAATTGAAACAAGGAAATATAATCAATCAAAGAGCAATTTTCATAGTTAAATTACTTGAAATCCATAATAGTGGGTTTAGCAACATCTAGGGTTTTAATTTCTTCAATCCCACGTTTATCAAATTTAGCATCAAGATCAACAAATTCCGAATTCTTGGAACGACTTCTAGGTAAAGGTGGATCATATTCAGTCCCATCATTATCAAGATTCATATTGCAAAACAAAGATTTAATAGGGGACACATCAATAACTTTTAGATCTTCATCATTATTTTCATAGGAACTAGAAGAACACGCTCTTATAAAGGCATCTTTCTTAGCATGCATCCTAGCGGTTCTTTCTTTGCACTCATCAATGGAAATTCTCATGGCTTTGAGAGACTCATTGATATCATGCTTAGGTGGAATATATCTAAGTTTAAAAGAATCAACATCAAGAGAAATTCTATCAACGTTCCTAGCCAAATCATCAATCTTAAGCAATTTTTCTTCTATCATAGCATTAAAATTCTTTTGCAAAGTAATAAATTCTTTAATATTAGATTCAAAATTAGATTGCATCTTATTATAATTTTCATAAGAATTGTTGTAGGAATTACCATAATTATTAGAGGGATTACTAGGATAAGGCCTAAGATTAAAATTTCCTCTATACGCGTTGTTACCAAAATTGTTCCTACCAACAAAATTCACATCCATAGATTCATTATTATTCTCAATCAAAGTAGACAAGGGCATATCATTAGGATCAGAAGAAACACTCTTATTAGCAAATAATTTCATAAGTTCATCCATCTTTCCGTTCAAAACATAAATTTCTTCTATCGCATGCACCTTTTTATTAGTAGATCTTTCAGTGTGCCATTGAGAATAATTAACCATAATATTATCTAGGAGTTTAGTAGCTTCTCCTAAAATGATTTCCATAAAAGTGCCTCCCGCGGCCGAATCTAAAAGACTTCTATAAGAAAAATTCAATCCGGCATAAATTTTTTGTATAATCATCCACAAATTTAAACCATGAGTAGGGAAATTACGTATCAGTAATTTCATTCTCTCCCAAGCTTGTGAAACATGTTCATGATCAAGTTGCTTAAAGTTCATAATATTGTTTATAAGAGAGATGATCTTAGTGGGAGGAAAATACTTAGAGATAAAAACATATTTGCACTTGTTCCATGAATCAATACTATGTGACATCCCAAATTTTCAATTTGGAATGTTATACATAGATCATTCTTGCATATCATATTTTATTGCATTTCGTCTCCTGATCCTCGAAATCCTAAGCAACTCAAGGACCCTCGGAGAGAGTTGGGGATTTCCCTGGTTTTCAAATTTGATTTTATCAAATTTTGAAACGAGGACTTTGGTTTTAATTATTTTTCTCTCCAAAAATATTTCATATTAAAATATATGAGAGGAGATAATATGACTTCTCCAAAATAATTGAAATATTGGAGGAAAAATATTAAAATCAATATTTGTTTTTATTTGGATTTTATTTGCAATTTTGTTTGCATTAGAAAAATTGCACCTTTTCAAAATTGCATTTTAGGGCCAAGAAAATGTTCATCTCGTTCTAAATATTTCATTTAGACGGTGAAAATTTGTTTTGGCATTTTTAGATTTTTTATTTTATTTTCTAGGATTTTTAAAGTTTCGGCGAAATTATTTAAAAAAAAGTGCGCAGGCCAACTGGGCCGAAGCCCAGCCGCCGGCCCGTCCCCTCCCGCGCGCCGTCTCCAACTAGGAGAACGGCCGCGCCGCCGCCCGACGCTTGGAGTCCGGCTCGGACTCCCTCGCCGCCCTTGCCCCCTCCCCAAGGCACACCCCCTCATTATATACTTCCCCCCGTCGCCACCACCACCCACCACCGTCGCCTCGCCCCGCAGCCCAAGCCGCCGCGCCGCCGCCGCTTACCCGCGCCGCCGCCGCCTGCCGCCGCCGCCTGCCGCGCCTCGCCGTCGCCGCCGTGCCTCGCCGGACTGACGAGGTAGTCACCGTTTTTTAAAATAGAACCGATCCGGTTTTTTGAGAAAACCCTAACTCGGTTTTTTTCGGTTCGCCGGTTTTTCCCAGTTTTTCTTTTTAGCGGACGTTCGTCCGAACATTCATTTTAACGCACGGTTTTCGCCCATTAGTTATAGATAACGAACGCTCATTCGTTAGCCTGTTCGTCAGTTTTCTTTTATCGGATTATTCCGCGATTATTCTTGATCGCGATTTCTGATCCGATTTTCGTTCTAGTTTATCTTTTCGCTCGTTAGTCAAAATCAGGCGATTCAAGCGCCTAGATCTTCGTCTCGAGACCCTCTTTCCGCTTAGCCAACTTGCACAAGTTTTTGCTACAATAAAAATTGACCTAAGTCCAGATTTGTAAAAGGATCTTGTTTCTTTCGCCGTTTGAGTTTCATTGCTCCGTTCGATTTGATTCTTTTTGCAAACCGGAGTTCTTAAGTTGAACCTTCTGGTTAGATCTTCTTATTTGAGTTTTACCCATGCTTATTTGCTTGATTGCTTATTTATGCTATTGTTTGTTTGCGATAGAATTTCCGGAGTGCGAAGCGTGTTATTTGGAGCCTCTAGGTTACACTGATCGTCAGCAAGGCAAGTAACACTTTGATCATACCCCTTTATCACCCAGTTTTTATGCATTAGTTCCGATCCTCAAACATTGCAAGGATGTCATAAACATGTGGGTTGGGAAGTAGTTGATGAGGTAGAAGCTATTACCTTGTTACATTCAAACCCTTGGGAGTTACTTCTGCGCGTTGCTTATATTGCTATGCTATGCTCGTAGATGTGGTGTGGGAGAGTGAAATCCATGACAGATGTGAGATTGTTAATTAATGGTTCAACTTAAGGTGGCAACTTAAATACACATCTGGGTGGATTGAGGCACCTGGAGTACCCAGTGTTGCCTGTATTTTTGGAAATCCCGGAGTACCCGTGTGATCTTCCTATGGACCGCCACCCAGGCTCAAAGGGAACTGAGATTATTCATGCTAGAAAGTTCTGTGTGCAGCCACAAGCTATTATGGGCTCTAGCATACTTGAGTAAGTTACGTGAAGCTCTTGAAGAGGTGGATCAACAGGTAGTGGGATTGTAGGTTTGGTATGGTCTACCCAGAGTAGAGAGTTAATGTTTCTGAAAGACTGTGTCTCGGTCATCCGTTTCTCAAACACCATGTAGTGCGAGAAATCCAACGGAGGCGATCGAGTCTTGTGGGGAAAAGTGCGCAAACCTCTATAGAGTGTACAAACTAATCATGGTTAGCCGTGTCCCCGGTTTTGGACAAATCTTGAGTATCTAGTACTTGGAGTATCTTAAGTATCTCATCACTCTAAATTAATATTGTTGTGTTGATAATTACCTTAATTGGGATTGAGTTGGAGGAACCTTCTCAATGATGTTTCAACTACCATGATAGTTAATTTAAAATTTATTCCTTTGTTGTAGGGAAAAATTGGCTTTTCGCAAAAACTATAACCATAGAGCTTTCCACCAGCCATATATGCATGTAGTGATAGCATTATTCTGTTCTTGCTCTACTGTGTTACTTTGCCAACATATTCCGTGTGCTGACCCGTTTTCCGGCTGCAACGTATTATGTTGCAGACTTTTCAAATGAGGAGTAAGGTTCGTTAGGTCATTGCCGTGTAGCTCAGCTATGCAGTTGGAGTTGATGGACTCACTTTATCTTCCAAGCCTTCCGTTGTTATCGTATTAGATGGCCTTAAGCCATATTTATTGTAATAAGTTCTCTTTGGAGACATTCAATGTAATAAGTGTGTGATTGCTACTCTGTTATAAATCCTCGAGTACGGTGTGTGTCAGCATTACCGATCCAGGGATGACACTGAAGCACAGAGACTTGACCGTTTGAGGTCAGGTCACTACATACTATTTTTAGGCAAAGACGAAAACCAAGCTTTAGCACGATCTCTAAGCAAAAAAGGAAATAGCTTCAATTTAACAATACCATTACCCACATCTTTCTTGTTTTGCATGTCACACAAATCAACAAAGCTATTAAGATGGGTAGCGGCATCTTCACTAGGAAGGTCGGAAAACGGATCTTTCATGACAAGATTCAGCAAAGCAGTATTAATTTCACAAGATTCAGCATCGGTAAGAGGAGCAATCGGAGTGCTAATAAAATCATTGTTGTTGGTATTGGTGAAGTCACACAATTTAGTATTATCTTGAGCCATCGTGACAAGCAAGCAAACTAACACACAAGCAAACAAAAAGCAAGCGGGCAAAAAGAGGCAAATTGAGAAGGAGGATAGAGAGAGAGAGGGTGAATAAAACGGCAAGGGTGAAGTGGGGGAGAGGAAAACGAGAGGCAAATGGAAAATAATGTAATGCGGGAGATAAGGGTACGTGATGGGTACTTGGTATGTTGACTTTTGCGAAGATCTCCCCGGCAATGGCGCTAGAAATCCTTCTTGCCACCTCTTGAGCACTGCGTTGTTTTTCCCCGAAGAGGAAGGGATGATGCAGCAAAGTGGCGTAAGTATTTCCCTCAGTTTTTGAGAACCAAGGTATCAATCCAGTAGGAGGCTACGAGTTAGTCCCTCGTACCTGCACAAAACAAATAAATCCTCGCAACCAACGCAAATAGGGGTTGTCAATCCCTATGAGGCCACTTACGAGAGTGAGATCTGATAGATATGATAAAGATAATATTTTTGGTATTTTATGATAAAGATGCAAAGTAAACTAAAGGCAAAGTAAATAGCAAAGTAGTAGGAGAACAATATGATAAAGATAGACCCGGGGGCCATAGGTTTCACTAGTGGCTTCTCTCGAGAGCATACATATTCTATGGTGGGTGAAGAAATTACTGTTGAGCAATTGACAGAATTGAGCATAGTTATGAGAATATCTAGGCATGATCATGTATATAGGCATCACGTCCGAGACAAGTAGACCGACTCCTGCCTGCATCTACTACTATTACTCCACTCATCAACCGCCATCTAGCATGCATCTAGAGTATTAAGTTAAAAACAGAGTAATGCCTTAAGCAAGATGACATGATGTAGAGGGATAGACTCATGCAATATGAAGAAAACCCCATCTTGTTATCCTCGATGGCAACAATACAATACGTGCCTTGCTGCCCTTACTATCACCGGGAAAGGACACCGAAAGATTGAACCCAATGCTAAGCACTTCTCCCATTGCAAGAAAGATCAATCTAGTAGGCCAAACCAAACTGATAATTCGAAGAGACTTGCAAAGATAACCAATCATACATAAAAGAATTCAGAGAAGATTCAAATATTATTCATAGATAGACTTGATCATAAACCCACAATTAATCGGTCTCAACAAACACACCGCAAAAAGAAGATTACATCGAATAGATCTCCACAAGAGAGGGGGAGAACATTGTATTGAGATCCAAAAAGAGAGAAGAAGCCATCTAGCTACTAACTATGGACCTGTAGGTCTGAGATGAACTACTCACACTTCATCGGAGGGGCTATGGTGTTGATGTAGAAGCCCTCCGTGATTGATGCCCCCTCCGGCGGAGCTCCGGAACAGGCCCCAAGATGGGATCTCGTGGATACAGAAAGTTACGGCGGTGGAGTTAGGGTTTTGGCTCCTGCTCTGATCATTTGAGGGTACGTGGATATATATAGGAGGAAGAAGTACGTCGGTGGAGCAACAGGGGGCCCACGAGGGTGGGGGCGCACCTGGTAGGGTAGGCGCACCCCCCTACCTCGTGGCCTCCTGTTACGTGCCTTGGCGTAGGGTCCAAGTCTCCCGGGTCTTATCTGTTGAGAAAATCATGTTCCCGAAGGTTTCATTCCGTTTGGACTCCGTTTGATATTCCTTTTCTTCGAAACCCTAAAACAGGCAAAAAACAACAATTCTGGGCTAGGCCTCCGGTTAATAGGTTAGTCCCAAAAATAATATAAAAGCGGATAATAAATCCCAATAATGTCTAAAATAGTAGATAATATAGCATGGAGCAATCAAAAATTATAGATACATTGGAGACGTATCACTATCCCCGAGGCAGATGCTACTGCCGCCGCCTGAGAAGTAACAGCGACCGTTTGGGCTGCCTTGGCCGCCCGAACACAGATTGCGGTCGCTGGAGTGGGCCGCCAAATTTGCGCTCACGACGTGGGTCCACGTCCCCATGTTTCACCTACGATGATTGAACAGTGAAATGATATTTTGAGGAGCGGGCTAGTGTTCTTGACACTCCGACATTGCTCCAAGATATTTTGTGCTGCATCTCACACGGTTGGTGATAATAAACTGTGTGCGATCTACTTGATTTTTCGTCTTAATTTGAATTACGTAATGGGGTCACAAATTTAAAGGATGGTGTTTTAATTGCTAGAACTTTTATCTGAGGGTGAACATGCAACTATAGGTGTGTCGTCAAAAAATTGGAATTATTCAGGGTTCGTGTGGACATTTTTATACATTAACTTGGTTTTGTAGGCATTTCAGGTGAATAATTCAAATTTGAAGTTCATGCACATGCTCCAGTGCATATAAACTAGTTCAAAAATCAAATCTGTGTCCTTGGTTGCATGCTTAGGTCCCATGCAGGAAATGGGAATGAATGTCAAACACCCTGCCACGGTCACTCGGCCGCAAACATTGAGATACTTGGTTTTCAAATTATATTAAATCCAAAACTCATTTGAAATTCATGAAACTTGGCATGCTATCATGGAACGACATCAACATGCCGTGGTAAAATTTTTGTCCAATTTGGGGCAGGTTTGCGTATAAGCTTCTCCCAAACTAGAGCTTCTCAAAACAAGCGTGATGGTTTCGGTAGGGAACATGCCACCTTTGGGGACAAACCGATACCAGTTGCCTCTTATTGCTTCCAAAAAATTTCTAGTGTCAACATAGAACAACAGGAGTTGTGTTTAATTTTGGAATTTTTCGGGCTTCCTTTGGACATTTTTATACATTAACTGGTATTTGTAGGCATTTCAGGTGCATAATTCAAATTTGAACTACATGCACATGCTCCGGTGCATATAAACTGGTTGAAAAATCAAATTTGTGTCCTTGGTTCCATGCTCAGGTCCCATGCAAGAAATGGGAATGAATTTCAAACACCCTGCCACCATCACTCGGCAGCAAACATTGAGATACCTGGTTTTTAAATTCTAGTAAATCCAAAACTTGTCTGAAATTCATGAAAATTGGCATGCTATCATGGAGCGGCATCAACATGCCATGGTAAAAAAATTGTTCCATTGGGTTAGGTTTGGGTATAAGCTTCTCCCAAACCAGAGCTTCTCACAACAAGCGTGATGGTTTCGGTAGGGAACGTGCCACCTCTGGGGACGAAACATTATCTGTTGCCTCTGATTTCTTCCAAAAAAATTCTAGTGTCAACATAGAACAACAAGTGTGTTGTGTTTAATTTTGGAATTTTCGGGGTTCGTTTTGACATTTTTATACATTAACTTGGTTTTGCAGGCATTTTAGGTGCATAATTCAAATTTGAACTACATGCGCATGCTTTGGTGCATATAAATTGGTTGAAAAATCAAATATGTGTCATTGGTTCCATGCTTAGGTCCCATGCAAGAAATGGGAATGAATTTCAAACACCCTGCCACCGTCACTCGGCCGCAAACATTGAGATACCTGGTTTTTAAATTCTAGTAAATCCAAAACTCGTCTAAAATTCATGAAACTTGGCATGCTACGACATCAACATGTCGTGGTAAAAACCTTGTCCCATTTGGGGCAGGTTTGGGTATAAGCGTCTCACAAACCAGAGCTTCTCACAAAAAGCGTGATGGTTTCGGTAGGGAACGTGCCACCTTTAGGGAGGAAACGATATCCGTTGCCTTTTATTGCTTTCAAATATTTTCTAGTCTCAACATAGAACAACAGGAGTGTTGTGTTTAATTTTTGATTTTTTGGGGGTTTGTTTGGACATTTTTATACATTAACTTGGTTTTGTAGGCATTTCAGGTGCATAATTCAAATTTGAACTACATGCACATGCTCCGGTGCATATAAACTGGTTGAAAAATCAAATATGTGTCCTTGGTTGCATGCTTTGGTCCCATGCAAGAAATGGGAATGAATTTCAAACATCCTGCCACCGTCACTCAGCCACAAACATTGAGATACCTGGTTTTTAAATTCTAGTAAATCTAAAACTCGTCTAAAATTCATGAAACTTGGCAAACATGCCGTGGTAAAAGTTTTGTCCCATTTGGGGCAGGTTTGGATATAAGCGTCTCACAAACCAGAGCTTCTCACAACAAGCGTGATGGTTTCGGTAGGGAACGTGCCACCTTTGGGGACGAAACGATATATGTTGCCCCTTATTGCTTTCAATTTTTTTCTAGTGTCAACATAGAACAACGGGAGTGTTGTGTTTAATTTTGGAATTTTTTAGGGTTCGTTTGGACATTTTTATACATTAACTTGGTTTTGTAGGCATTTCAGGTGCATAATTCAAATTTGAACTACATGCACATGCTCCAGTGCATATAAACTGGTTGAAAAATCAAATATGTGTCCTTGGTTCCATGCTTAGGTCCCATGCAAGAAATGGGAATGAATTTCGAACACCCTGCCACCGTCACTCGGTTGCAAACATTGAGATACCTGGTTTTTAAATTCTGGTAAATCCAAAACTCGTCTGATATTCATGAAACTTGGCATGCTATCATGGAGCGGCATCAACGTCTCGTGGTAAAAAAATTGTCCCATTTGGGGCACGTTTGGGTATAAGTGTCTCGCAAAACAGAGCTTCTCACAACAGGTGTGATGGTTTCAGTAGGGAACGTGCCACCTTTGGGGACGAAACGATATTCGTTGCCTCTTATTGCTTTCAAAAAATTTCTAGTGTCAACATAGAAAAACATGAGTGTTTTGTTTAATTTTGGAATTTTTCGGGGTTCGTTTGGACATTTTTATACATTAACTCGGTTTTCTACGCATTTTATGTGCGTAATTCAAATTTGAACTACATGCACATGCTCTAGTGCATATAAATTGTGTGCGTTCTGTTAACCATTCATGTGACACCACGGCTCACTCTTTTAATGGCTAGGAGGTGCCGTGCGGACAGGTGCTTGAGTGCTTCACTAAACGGGAGGCGTGCGAGCTATCCTCCAATGCGGAGGCTCACCGGGAAGCGTGCGAGCTGTACGCCGCACAAGATTTGTGCAGCTCTTGATTGCAAATGTTTTAGTTAGAACACCCATATGCAAACCGACAGCTTCCCTAGGAAGCCAAGAGAAAATGTGCCGAGCAAGATTTCTGTAGCTCTTGATCGCAAACGGTTTAGATAGAACACCCATATGCAAAGTGAGAGCTATGGTCTTCCCCCTTAAGTCGAGGGAAAATTCGTAGCGTAGGATTTGTGTATCCCTTCAACGCAAACGGTTGTTTTGGATGACCCGTGTGCAACCATGTACAAACTATTTGGTAAGATTTGCATATGTCATATTGGGTATGTTGCCATTTGTCAAACAGAAAAGATTGACATTTGTTGATCTAGTAACATTTCCATTTGTCAATCCTTGTAACACTGTGATTTGTCAAAATATGCAGCTAAAAAACACTATCACTATCTAATTTTTGCAACTAAAATTCAGTAATTAAGCATAGATTTCATTCATAGATTAAGCAGGTGTTCTTAATTTATACAAACGTTCAACTCGACAGCTGAACTGACCAAACTTTTCCCCAATTGTTGCCAACCACGTACTGAAATAGCTAGTTCAACTATATGTACTAGCTAATTTTAAGTATGCTGTACAGTTCCACCACACATCTATAGTCAGATGAACTGAACAAAATAGCCCCTAAATACTACTACTACGGAGGGGCTTTGTGCTACTTCCGACAGCCTCTCCTCTGCCGAGCACGCTCAGTAAGAGGCAGAGGAGGAGGAGGAGGAGCCTACCGACGAGCTGGACAAATGCAATACGGTGCCTGCCGCTGCTGCACGTTCAGCGACACTCACCAGTTCGAACGCCCACTTCTGCTCCAAACGATCCCTCTCAAAGTGGCCGGGCTGCTCGTAGATCTCCTGATTCCTCGCCTTTGTGTTGGCTTGTGCTGCGGACACGGCTACGGTAAGGCTTTTTGCGTGCTCGATGAGGCGCTCCTCCTCCTCCCGCAGGAACTCGATGTAGCACGCAAGGTCGCTGACGCACGTGCGGGCCTCCACCTCTGCCTCCCGCCTTCGGGCCGCGATGGCAGAGCGGGTGATGATCCCGGTGGTCGACGGTGGGCTGGCGGCCACACCGGCCGACGATGGGGCGGCGGCCACGACCACCACCTCCCGCCTTCGGGCCGCGGCGGCGGAGCGTGTGGTGGTGTTCCGCACACATCCAACAGGGATGCCACGTGCACTACAGTACGCCGGGGACTGCACCGTCGCCGCGGTGTAGCCTCCCAGCTGGAGCTATCCTCTGTTGACAGCGGAGTGGCTGAGTAACAATGACGGACCGGTGCCATTGGCGATTGGGGGAGAAGCAGACGAGATAAGCTACAGAGAGGGAGGGCAAAATGTGACACAAGACTCGCTGGTCGTGAGGGTTTATATAGCCGGCTGGTAAGCATTGGGATTTGGGGGGATTTCACCGAGTCGGGTAGGAAGCTTGCACAGGAACCTGTGAGGTTGCGCAGGAACGGGCTCACCGACGATTCATTGGCGCCGCCGTTTGGCCAAGAGAACGCCCCAGCGCGTTGCGCAAGCTTGCGCTGTAAGCCGTCTACGGCAGCGGGGTGACAAGATGTGCAAGGGGAGGACGAAAGGCCATGTACACATACGGTTAATAAAAAACATTTGTGATTTAATTACCTACTATACCACCATCCTAGTTTATAAGTAGGATTTAACTAATAAAATACGAATGCATGTCGCCAAAGATTATATCGTTGGAGTCGTATTTGAACATAGTTTCCAGCTGTACAACTTTTGTGACATGCATTAACACTTTTTTGGTTAAATTTAAGGTTATATACCAGCAAGCGTTTGCCGGCAACACACAAGGCTTATTCCATCACAAACAACTCGGATGGATCAACTGTATGCCACGTATCACACACGCAACTCTAATCTGATTCGTGCTTGATGTCTCCGACATCGCTCACACAGTTTGTCTTATTTGCCATCTACCACTGTGCTGGCCTCTGCTCGCGTCCCTCGGCAAGCTCTTCTTGCCATTAGGCGTCGCGGCGCGCTCTGCTCGCATCCGTTGGCGCGTTCTGCTCGCATCTGTCGGCTGGCTGGGCTTGGACACCTTTTCCTTGCGTGTTCTACTATATATATGGTTGCTCACCGTTCAGGCGACCGCAGAGCGCTCTGCTCGCGTCCCTCCGCGCGCTCTCTACCAGCGGTTGGGCGTGCGCACGATCATGTCAGGGGCCCCATATGCATGTGGTTGCACCGTGCGCGTTGCCACACGATGCAGTTACATGCAGCATGATGGAGTTACGCATTGCAAATTAGAACTGCCATCAGGGCCTGCCGATATTCCTGGCCGTCCGACTTCCCCTTTAATTCCCGTAGTCATGATAACCTTAGTCCCTTCAACCTTTCGATCGCGCCCCACAACACAACAAGCACACCCACGCTGACACATAGAGAGGGGATGTCTAGCGGTGCTCCAATGGAGTTCGGCGAGCATAGAGTGGAGACCCACGCGAGGGAGACGGATCTCTCGGTGGTGTACACCATCGAACCGGCTGTGGTGGATGACTACATCAACAGTGTTGAGCAGTTGCTTGCTCGAGACAAGTACAATGTGGTTGGCATCAACCTCCAGTACACCGTCGGTCGTCCCGGCATAGATCAGAAGGTTGTCATCGCCCAGTTGTGCGTGCGCCATCATGTCCTCATCTACCACTATTGCATGGCCATAGAGCCCTGCGACCGTTTCAACAGGTTTGTCAACAGCACCGACTACAAGTTCGCCATGGTGGAAACCACCAACGATGCAGAAGCGCTCAGTGTTACGGGCTTGGCCTGCAAGAACCTTGTCAAAATCCGTGACCACTATAGGGTCTGGGGCAGCACGAAGAAGGACTCCCTGGTCGAACTCGCCTCGGCCATCATCGACCCCTACTACAAAAGATGAAGCAGGATGCCCAGATAACAAGTCCCCTATCCTGGCACAGGGCCTGGATGCAGTAACTGGATGAACCTCACCTCAGGTTCACAGCCAAGAGCGTGTACACATGCTATGAGATGCACAAGCGGATTGTTGACATGAGGAAGTGCCTCGCTACCCAAATCGACGAGCCTAGATTGAGCCACAAGCAGAGCAAGTGTCACAAGAAGTAGATGATGATCAGATGATCATTTATGCTAGTTAATCATGCATGTAATATATAGTTTAGTTTATTGGTGTGTGGAAATGTCATGTGTGTAGTAGCCACCTATGTAATTATGCATGTAATAGTTTACTTTGGTGTGTGCAAATGCCATGGTTGTAGTAGCCACCTATGTAAGTGGATGTTTAATTTGATTATGCAACCATGTCCTTATAAGTGTGCATATAATGTCGTTGTTCTCTATGTAATCCCATTGCACAACACACACGTCTTATTAGAAGCAACTGTCTGTGTTATTATCGGTCTTCACACAAATTTCTGATTACAGACCTGTTTGCCGCGTATCACACACATCTTGTTATATTGAACCGTTTCTGTTCTCTTGTCTCAACACAAACAGTTCATACGAGTGAACCGCATGCCGTATATCGCACACACCTTCATATTTGTGCCCAATTCTTTTGTTCCTCCTCATCGCAAACAGTTAATTGAACTGAACCGTATGCCCTGCATCATGCACGCAACTAAAATCTGAACCGTGTTTTATGCATCCTCCATCGCAAATGTTTTGCACCTTTTTTGACAGTTTTTACACCACCGTTTGCGATTATTGCATCGCACACAGTTTCATCGACGGGTCTCTGATCGTAGTCTCGCGTTAACATCATCCTGCAGTAGTGGTATGTATGTTGTGATCCCTTAGTGGTGTCATGTGAACGTGGACTACATGACACTTCACCATACTTGGGCCTAAGGGAATACATTGTGGAGTAGCAATTAGATGATGGGTTGCGAGAGTGATAGAAGCTTAAACCCCAGTTTATGTGCTATTCTGCAAGGGACCGATTGGATCCAAAAGTTTAATGCTATGGTTAGAATTTATTATTAATACTTTTCTTGTAGTTGTGGATGCTTGCGGGAGGGTTAATCATAAGTAGGAGTGTCGGGGGTTGGGTGCGACATATGCCAAAGGATGGCTTATCATGGTGGGGGCGAGTAGAACGTCGCCGGTGCCTGGAAACGGGATGAGGCGTAGACATGCACGCCGGCGAATCTTACCCAGCTTCAGGGCTCTCCGAGGAGATAATACCCCTACTGCTGCTCTACGGGGTCTCCGCATGATCACTATGACAAAGTGTTTACACGATTGCTCCTTGAGCTGTTTCCTGGAGGTAGGAGAGGGCAAGGCTAGCTCTCTCCCTCCTATATGATCTGGTCTAGAGCTAATGGATTCCAGCCCTTTGCATGGGTGCCCTGGGGGGTTTATATAGGCCAACCCCCCAGGGGTACAATGGTAATCCGGCTGGACGCGGGCCCAGCCGTTAGTGCCTCCGACCTCCGTCTTCTCCGCCGACTGGTGGGCCCCGCTGACTGGCTAGGTACGGAGCCGACAGGCCGCGTCCGCCGCGGGCGGGTCTTGTCAGCTGCTGATGACTGTAGCCGTGCTTCTGATGACGCGGGCTTGGTCATGGAGTCGTGGCAACAGCCCCGCCGCCTGGCGGGCGATCACTATTGCCACTCTCCGTCACATTTGATTAATGGCGCGTGGGCCCCGGGGGAGGGTCTGGCCAACTCTCGGGGGCCGACTGGTGGCACACTTGCCGTCTCCTGGGGTCTCACTGGCTGGTGGGACCCGCCGCCCCAGGGTCGTATAGACTAGCCTTCATGGGCGCAGGATTCGGTCCTTCGGCGCTGATGTCAGGGCCGACATGGCAACAGTGCCATGCCGCACGGAGATCTCCCCGGGTACGGCGTGCTGTAGCCATGCCTGCCCCTGGTAAGGGGCGGGAGCGGGCTTTAATGTAGCCACTCCCCGATCCTGTCCCTCCCGATGAGGATATGGGGTTTGTTGGAGTCGCGGGCCGACTCCCCAAAGCCAGCTTCTCTGGAAGTCGCCAGTCAGGAGTCGACTTATCCTAAAGTCGTCCTCGGGACTCGGCCGCGAGTGGGCAGTCGGTCGCCTTGCCGCCGACTTCTCAGAAGGCGGCTCTTCGTCCTGGGGTCTTGAGGGGCGCAGCCTGCCCCGATGTCTTGAAAGGTTCTGGGACTCAGGTTAGCCTACCCGTGGCCCATTAGTCCGATAGTAGTCCCCGAAGCTGGTGAGGCGCCGCGGACGATCGGCCGATAAGCCTCAGCAGTTTCTCCTTCCGGGTGCTCATCACATGGTTCTTGCTTGATTTCCGCCGGGCCGACTAGAAGGAGTCGGACCCGCCCAACTCTTACTTGCACAGTATTTTGAACGTCATGGCGGGATCCAAGTAGCGTGCTGGCTAAGCTTCTAGGCCGCCGCCCGTTCCGGACCTGTCACGTGGCAACGCGCGGCCGGGCCAGTCTGTTAGCCTACATGCGTGACGGGACAGGCCCGTAGGAGGGGGCCCGCCATTACCGTGCCTTGGCGCTCGAGCGGATCCGCTGTGGCCCGAGCGGACGGTTGGGATTCTTGTGAAGTTACTGCGCGCAGTAACTTTGTCGTGGAAACATGGGGGGCGTGGGGTCATGGGCGCAGTAAATCCCACGACCGCCCCCTCGGCTTCGCAGCCCATGAGGCTATAAGTAGGGGAAGGAGGGGGCGCGGCAGAGCACACGCGCCCCTCCTTCCCACTACTCCTTGCTCCTCTCCTTCTTCTTCTTACTCGCCCCGCCGTGCGCCCAAGCTTCGACGAACGCCGCGGCGATCAGCTCACGATGAGTTCTTCTTCTGCCGCCGCGCCTCCCTCAGTGCGTTCCGGCACCTGGGACGGCTCAAAAGTTCACGACGACCACATCGAGTTTCTCCGCAAGACTCGTCGGCTCCCTGGCGAAGATTACGTGCGGGTGCGTCTTGCGCCGAGGGGGGAGATTTCCCCAGCACCGGAGGAGGGCGAGCGGGCCATCTTCCGCTCGCACTGCCTGCGCGGATTGGGGCTGCCGGCGAGCAGCTTCTTCCGCTCTTTTTTGGAGTTCTACGACCTCTAGCCGCACCACCTCACGCCCAACACGGTGGTGCTGCTGTCCGCCTTCGTGGCCTTGTGCGAAGGCTTCCTCATAGTACTCCCCACCCTCGAGCTTTGGGGGGAGTTCTTCTACTCCAAGCTCGGCACCCAGGCTGCAGGTGTGCCGGCTCAATGCGGCGCGTTCATCGCCGGGCAGAGATCGGGGGCCGACAACCCCTTCCCCACCATCAGGCTGATAAAGTCGGTGAAGATGTGGCAGTGATCGTACTTCTACGTTAAGAGTGTCTTCGCGAGGGGCAATTGGGTCAACCTGCTGGCTTTCGAAGCCGGCCCACCGGCTGGGAGACTGCCCAATTGGTCGTACCGGGCCAAGTCGTTGACGCCTGCGGGAGCCGGTGCCGTCGCGTGACTTCGAGTGCTGGTACAGTCGGAGGGCTTGACTGGTCCAGACCTGCTGGCCGCCTTCGTGGCGCGCCGAGTTCTCCCGCTCCAAGGTCGCCCCCACATGATATGCCAAATGAGCGGGCACCGTGACCCGATTCGGATGTGCACCAAGGACATGCCTCACGAGGAGGTGGCCTACATGGTTAACTACCTCTCGGACAGTATGCTCCTGGAGGACTGGCGGTTTGGCAAGGAGCTGTATTCCCGCGCCAACCCCCCACCCACAGTGAGTTGCCTTTTCTTTCTTTCTTTGGATTGTCTTGTTTCTTGCCGAGTTTGTTTTGTGCGGCCTGATCAGTTGGCTTTGGTCAGAATCCCCTCCTCCATCCACCAGCCGGCACCACGGGGCCGACCCGCGAGTTCCTTGCCGACCGGGCAGAGAGCGACGTCGACGACCCCGGTCTGGGAGTGGCGGCTTTGGAAGACAACGCGGAGGGAGGAGGCGGCCCGCGGCTCAGGGCCAGCCTAGAGGACTGGCCTGATGATGATGAGGAGGTCGCCCCCCGCCATCGGCCAGGAGCCAGCCAGCCCGGCACGGGCTCTTCTGTCGCGCCGGGTGCTCCAGGCGGCGGGAAGAAGCGTAGGGCCGTGCCGACCTTGTTCGGCAGTCGGCCGAAGAAGCCCAAGAGTTCGGCCGCGGCGACCCGGCGGGACGAGGCGGCTGCGAAGGCCATCCGCTTCCGTAAGGAAGTGAAGAAGCCGCCACTGGTCTCCGCGTGAGTACTCTGTCTCAACGCTTTATTCTTTCTTTGTGGCTTTGTCTGAGTCTTTTACTTGCTTCCCTTGCTTCAGGGCTCCCCTCACTCTTGAGAGGGTCGCCGCCGCCTCCGTCATGGGGTCAGCAGAGACGTCCGCCTCCACTCGGCGGATTGACCCCGCCGCCGACCTCCGGGAGGCGATGGAGCAGAATGCGCAGGAGAAGCGCAACGAGGAAGAGGCCGCCCGCCTGGAGAATGCGGAGGCCTCCGCCAAGAAGAAACTGGCCGAGGCTGAAGCCGTCGCCGCGACGAAGCGGCAGGCTGAGGAGGCCGCGCACCGCCAATCGGCGGTATTCGTCACCCCGCTAAACTTTGCGCCGCCGCCTCCGGAGTTCACGGGGCAGACTGGGGAAGCCGGCGGCGAGAACCCCATCCTGGAGAGGGAAGGCGGCGACTCCTCCACGCCGAACGTGATCGTTCCGCCGCCACCTCCGCCGCCGTCTGGGGGGGCGCAAGGCGAACAGCCGGCGGACCCGCCGGTGCCGCCGACTGAAGATGAGGCCGTGGCGAGGCTACTCCTTTAAGTCAGCTCGCCAACGCGCCGCCGTCTTGAGAAGGCGACTTCGGCGCCACGCCCCCTGGAGACCGGCACCGCCAGCTCGGCGATCCCAGACGCCGAAGCGACGAGTGCCGCTCCCATTGGGTGGGTGCAAGGAGGCGGCACGGGGCCGCTGAACCAGGCGCTTCTGGACGTCCAGACGAAGCTGCGAGCTGAGGGCGACGCGATCCAGAATTGCACCAAGGCATACCTGGCGTCGCGAGCAGCCGTCCGGGTATGCTTTTTCTTTGGTCGTCTTTTTCTTCTTGTTTTTGTTCCTCTCTGTGGGGGCGCGCCAGCGCACCCACTGGGTGTAGTCCCCGAGTTTCGGGCCGGCTGCAGAGCAGGCGGCCCGGAACTCCAATTGGTGAGTTCCGGGTACTTACTTTATCTGAAATATTTTGTCGCGGGACTACCACAACCTCCGTGTTACTGCCTTCAACCGCAACGTTGAAGAGCTGGGCAAGCGGATTGCCGACTTGTTGGAGAGCCGGAGTGAGTCCTTTTTCTTCTTTGTGGGGGCGCGCTGGCGCACCCACGGGCTGTAGTCCCCGAGATTCGGGCCGACTGCTGAGCAGTCGGGCCGGATCTCCCCGGCGACCTTCTTTACTGATGACTTAACGCCTTCTTTCTTCCTTCTCTTCAGAAGCCAACACTGTTCTTCAATAGCAGCTGAGCGAAGCCAACTCCGCATTGCGCACCAAGGGGGAGGAGTGCAGCAAGCTCGCCACAGGGCGTGATATGCTGGCCACTCAATTGGCAGAGCAGAGGGAGCTACTTGCGAAGACGCAGAAGGAGGTGGAAGAGGCGGAAACCGCCCTCCTGGCCGAGTTCGCGAGCAAGCGCTCCTCCTGGACTGACAAAGAGGCAATGCTGGCCTCCAGCTTCCATGAGATTGAAGACATTGTTGATGGTGAGTTTCTTTACTTTCTTTCTTCGAGCTGCCGATTATAAATCGTGCCGACTCCCGGTTTTTGACTTGTTTCTTCGTTTCTTCCGTCTTGGCAAACTTCTTCCCTGGGCACTCGCAGGCCGCCATCCAAGCCATCGAGGCTGACCGTGAAGGTCGGAGGGCGGAAGGTGCAGAGATCGCCGCCGACGCCCCCCGAACCCTTGATGACCATATCCTGAGCATTGAGGCTCACCTTCGGCCGACTCACCGGATGCTGCGCCGGCTTCAACGTGTCGGCGCCCAGGCGATTGCTGCCCTGTGGCCGGACATGCAGGCTCCGCGCACCCCCAGTTGGACTGACGACTGGCTGGAGGTCGCGGTTGGTCGTCTTGAAGCCTGGAAAGGTTCCTCGGCCCGAGCTAGAGCGCGCCGGGCCTTGGAGTTCGTCAAGGCATGGTATCCGGGGCTGGACCTAGACCGGCTGGCCACACTCCAGTCAGAGGCCCAGCCGGAGCTGGCAGCTGCGGAAGAAGCCCTTGTCAAGCGTGCTGCGGCGATCGCCGAGTACACCAACACCAGCATCTTCGTCCCCGATCGGTCTGAATACGGCGAGGAGGTACTGCCGGAGTGGTTTGGGATGAACCCAGACTACGGCGAGGACTCGGCGGAGGTGATCGGTTCCAGCGCCGAGGAGGAAGGCGAGGCCGAGGACAGAGGCGAGACGGAAGAACCAGAAGACGGAGCAGACGGCCAGCCTCAGCTCGACCGTGCCTCCAGCAATGACACACGTGCGACCGAGCCGACTGCCGCTGGAGGCCATCAAGCCGAGACCGCCCAGCCGGCCGCCCCAACACCTGACGCTGTTGTCTCCTCCGACCCTCCGAGTCCGTCTTCCGCATCTTAGGCTGCCGCCTTATCTTTATTTTATCTGCTTTAGTAGTATTTGAAGAACTTGTTAATTTGCACAATTCCACCCACGGGGTGTATTTTGAACTTCTGCTCGAAGATTTGGCCAAGGGCCTATGCTATGTAAATATTTATCCGAATTCTATCTTTTCTTGCTCATTGCTCTTTTGGCTTTTTCCTTGCCGCTTTCCCTTAGTTGCCTGTCTTGCCAGTTGGACAGCCGCTCCGTGGACTGCCGTTGGATCAAATGCTTGGCTACTTTGGGGAGGCAAGTACTTAGTCGTTTTAGAGTTTTTTAGCAAGTTGAATAGAAGGCGGTGAGCCGACTGCTTAATAGTCGGTTTGCGAAAAGAAAAAAGGAAGGCTGGAAGCCGGCTTTAAGCTATGTTCTATGCTTTGAGTCCTTAGCCATTTTCATGTGAACGCCCATTCTACCTTACTCCTGCCCACCGTACAGTCGCTCTGCGAGCTGCAGCTTCTGACAGGAGACGGCTTAGGCGTCACACACTACTTGTCCGGCTGCAGGAAGCATTTCATAGTGCAAGGCGGCAAGTCGCCGGGCCGACCTGTCGAGCCCGGTGCCCAGCGGCAATCAAAGAGTAACATACTCGTAGGCATAACTTTTATCATATAGACAAAAGAGGGCAGTCCCCGAGCTCGTCTCGGGGCCCCCGAAGTCTTGGTACTTTAATACAAAAGGTAGCGTGGTACATACTTCATCAATTGTAAAATCTTCAGAGGAGATTTGCATTCCATGGCTGCTCTGTCTCTTTGCCGGAGTCGTCCCTCTTGCATGCTCGGGGCTTCTGAGCATCAATCAGGTAGTAGGAGTCATTGCCCAGCACTTTGCTGATGATGAAAGGGCCTTCCCAAGGTGCTGACAGCTTGTGCTGGCCGGCTGTTCGCTGGATCAGTCGGAGCATAAGGTCGCCTTCTTGGAAAGATCTGGGCTTGACCTTCCTATTGTAGTATCGGCGCAGGCTCTGCTGGTAGATGATGGACCGGCTGAGTGCCAACAGCCGGCCCTCTTCCAGCAGATCGACGCCGTCTTGACGTGCTTCTTCTGCTTCCTCCTTGGTGTACATGGTGACTCGCGGGGAGTCGAACTCTATCTCCGTTGGGATGACGGCTTCGGCACCGTAGACGAGGAAGAAACGCATGAAGCCGGTTGACTTGTTTGGAGTCGTTTGCAGACTCCAGAGGACAGCTGGCAACTCATCGAGCCAGCAGCCATCTGAGCGCTCCAGATGCTCGACCAGCCGGGGCTTGATGCCGGACAGGATGAGGCCATTTGCTCGCTCCACCTGGCCGTTTGATTGTGGATGGGCGACGGACGCTAGGTCCATTCGGATGCCCTGTGTCGCGCAAAAACGGGCCAAGGCGCCTTTGGCAAAATTTGTGCCGTTGTCGGTGATGATGCTGTGTGGTATGCCGTACCGAATTGTGATATCGGAGATGAAAGTCACGGCAGTCGGACCGTTCAGTTTCTTGATTGGCTTCGCTTCTATCCACTTGGTGAACTTGTCCACTGCGACAAGTAAGTGAGTTAAGCCACCTCGTGCCGTCTTGAATGGTCCCACCATGTCTAGACCCCAAACTGCGAAAGGCCGGGCAATGGGGATGGTCTTGAGTGCAGAAGCCGGCTGGTGCAGCTTGGAGGTGAACTTCTGTCACCCTTTGCATTTTTGGACCAATTCCTTGGCCTCTTCTAAGGCAGTCGGCCAGAAGAAACCGTGTCGAAAGGCTTTTGCGACGAGTGCTCTTGAAGCCTCATGGTGGCCGCACTCGCCTTGATGGATGTCTTTGAGAATTGCTTAGCCTTGCTCTGGCTCAGCGCTGGTAGACACCAGTGATGCTGCGCCTGACCAACTCTCTGTTGACTATGGTGTAGGCTGCCGCTCGGCGTTGTACTTGCCGAGCTGAGGTCTCATCAGTCGGCAGCTCTTTGCTCAACAGGAATTTGAGGATGGGCTGGGCCCATGAGGGTGCTGCTATTTCTTTGACTGCCAGAACTGCGACTTGGACGAGGGTGGTTGGGCTGGGAGGCGGCGGGTTGGAGTCAACAACAGCTTGCTGGGTTAATGAAGTCCCCGGGCCGACTGGCGCGGCTCTTGGGCCGAGTTCTGGAGTCTTCGAGCCCGCCGCCGCAGTCCTCGGGCCGGCCTTGACTGTGGTGACTTTGGAGCCATCTGCCAAAATCCCCGTACCGTATGCCGGGGCTCTGGAGTCGGATCTGACTTCTTCGGGAGGAGCCGGCACGAAGATGGAATCTGATTCTGGTGAAGGCTTGACAAGCGGCTTGATGAGGCGTTGAAGGGCGACACCGGATGGTATTGCTTGGCGGGTAGAGCCGATTCGTGCCAAGGCGTCTCCTTGGTCGTTGTCGTTTCTTGGCACATGGAGGAACTTGCATCCCTCGAAATACCCACTGAGTTGCTGCACGAGGAAACGGTAACTCGCCATGTTTGCATATTTGGCGTCCCAGTCGCCAGATGACTGTTGGACCACTAAGTCCGAGTCGCCATAACACAGGATCCGGTGAATGCCAAGTTCTTTGGCAAGCCAGAGCCCATGAATGAGCGCCTCGTACTCGGCGACATTGTTGGAGGCGGCAAAATGGATTTGCAGTGCGTATTTGAGCTTGTCGCCTTTAGAGGAAGTGAGGACAATGCAGGCTCCCAAGCCGGTGCGCATCTTGGAGACGTTGAAATGCATCCGCCAATGGGTGGAGTCAGGCGCTGGAGGTAGGTACTGGGTCTCGGCCCAGTCGACGAGAAAGTCGGCCAGTGCTTGTGACTTGATGGCGGTGCGGGGCTGGTAGTGGATGGTGTAGGGAGCCAGCTCTATGGCCCACTTGGCCACTCAGCCAGAAGCATCTCGGCTTCCGATGATCTCAGCAAGTGGGGCCGTGCAGACCACAGTGATTGGATGCTCTTGAAAGTAAGGCTTCAATTTCTTGGCGGTAAAGTGTACGCCACAGCACATCTTCTGGTAGTTGGGGTAGTTCTGCTTGGAGGCCGACAATACTTCGCTCAGGTAATATACCGGTCTCTGGACAGGTAGTGCCTTGCCTTCCTCCTTGCGTTCCACTACAATGACCGTGCTGACTACCCGGCTGGTGGCGGCAATGTACAGGAGCTTAGGTTCCTTAGGAGTCGGAGCCGCTAGAACGGGTGGAGTAGTCAGCATCTTCTTCAACTAGAGAAAAGCTTCGTCCTCCTTGTGGTTCCATTCAAAGAAAGTGGTCTTGTTCATGAGTTGGTATAAGGGGAGAGCTTTCTCGCCCAGCCGACTGATGAAACGGCTGATGGACGCCAAGCAGCCGGTGAACTTTTGCACGTCCAGCAGTCGGCTGGGTACCTCCATCCTCTCGATGGCCTTGATCTTTATAAGGTTGCATTCTATGCCGCATTCGGAGACCAGGAAGCCAAGGAGTTGGCCGGCTGGTACTCCGAAGACGCATTTCTCGGGGTTGAGCTTGATCTGGAATCGGCGCAGGTTCTCAAAGGTCTCCTTGAGGTCTTCCAGCAGTGTTCCATGCTTTTCTGTCTTCACCACCACATCGTCCATGTAGACGTGGGCGTTTCTCCCGAGTTGCTTGAGGAGGCACTTCTGCATGCAACGCTGAAAGGTGGCGCCGACATTCCTCAAGCCGAACGTCATGGTGAGGTAGCAGAAGGCTCAAAACGGCGTGATGAAGGCGGTCTTTAGTCTGTCAGCCGGGTTCAGCTTGATCTGGTGATATCCTGAGTATGCATCCAAAAAGCTCAATAGCTCGCATCCGGCAGTGGAGTCTATCACCTGATCAATTCTTGGTAGAGCAAACGAGTCCTTGGGGCAGGCCTTGTTGAGGCTCGTGTAGTCAATACACATTCGCCACTGCTTGTTCTTCTTCAGTACTAGGACCGGATTGGCTAGCCACTCTGGAAAGAATACTTCCATAATGAAGCCGGCCGCTAGGAGCCGGGCTATTTCTTCTCCGACAACTCTTCTCTTCTCTTCTGATAGGCGGCGCAGGGGCTGCCTGACCGGCTTTGCATCAGATCGGACATGTAGCTTGTGCTCGGCGAATTCCGTCGGTACACCTGGCATGTATTTGGGGGATCATCCGAAGATGTCCCGATTCTCACGGAGGAAATCGACGAGCTCGCCTTCCTATTTGCTGTCGTGGTTTGCGCCTACGACAGCGTACCTCTCTGGGTGCTCCGGATCCAAGGGTATCTTCTTTGTCTCCTCGGCCGGCTTGAACGAACCCTCAGCCTCCGACTCCTTTGGGTTGGGCGATACCTCTGGCTGCTTGCCGGCCATCGCCACAATCCGTTCAAGGAGCCGCTTCTCGGACGCGATTACCAGGGACTCGGCTAGCCGAGTGCTCTCAGCCGCACAAGCAGATGACTTCCGGTAGTCGCCGGCTATGGTCAGAATCCCCCTGAAACTGGACATCTTCATTTTGAGGTAGGCGTAGTGGGGGACCGCCATGAACTTGGCCAAGGCGGGTCGGCCAAGTAGTGCATGGTATGGGCTCTCAAGGTCCACCACCTCAAACCAAACTGACTCTCGGCGGAAGTGATCTTTGTCTCCAAAGAGGACGTCTATCAGGATCTTGCCGATTGGTGAGCAGGAAAGCCCAGGAACAATGCCGTGGAACACAGTCCGGCTGTTCTGAAGCTGTCTTTGCTTGATTCCTAATTTCTCCATGGTGTCCTTGTATAGGATGTTAATGCTACTGCCTTCGTCTATCAGAACTTGCGATAAACAAGCAGCTCGTCTATCTGTGGCAAAGGTGGCATCCAGGACCAAGGCATAAGAGCCCGGACTCGGCATCACCTCTGGGTGATCAGCCCTGCTCCAGCTGACAGGCTTTTCGGACCAGTGCATGAACTCTGGCGTCTCTGATGCTATTGCATTCACCTCTTGTCGCTGCAGCCGCCTGCTGCGTCGATCATCAGCCATACTGGTAAATACCACGTAGGCTCCGTGTTCTTCAGGGTATTCGTCTTGTACTGTGCCGACTGGCCTGACAGCCGGCTGCTAGGGCGGAGGCGGCGGCGGCTACCCAGCAGGCGGGGGAGGTAGGAGGCTGTCTCCTTTGGCGATCCTCGTGAGCGAGTGGCACTTCCGGGTGGTGTGATTCGACGGCTTCGTGCCGCTATGGAACTTGCAAGGACCATCCAGGGTTTGCTCGTATGAGAAGGCCGGCAACCAGTTGGGCTTGCCACCTTTCTGTCGCTTGGGTGGAGGCTGCCCATCCGGCTGCTGGGCTTCAACTGTCATGACCTGCCGGCTGCTGGAAGCCGGCTGCGGGGCCTTGCGCTTGTGGTCGCTCTGCTGTTGCCGCCGACTGGCATCTCCCACCGGAGTTCTTGGAGCTTGAGGGGCCACTTTGCCAGTTGCGCTAACTTGAATCTCCGCCTTCATGGAGGAGTCGGCCGTGGCGTACTTGTCTGCTATGATCAGCAGCTCGTCGAGGGTTTCTGGCTCGTCGCAGAGGAGCTTGTGCTTGAGGAGGGTGCCTTCTCTGCACCCGGCTGTGAAGTACTCGATAGCCTGCACCTCGTGCACGCCCTCGCAGGAGTTCCGAAGCTCGGCCCAACGCGTGAGGTAGTCGCGAGTCGACTCATCGGGACCTTGCATGCACAAGGAGAGTTGACGAGGCTTGGGAGGATGCTTGTACGTGCTGGTGAAGTTGCGGAAGAAGCCTTTGGTGAAGTCGACCCAGCTGTTGATGCTGCGGGGCTTCAGGCTGTTCAGCCATGTCCGTGCCGTGCCCTGGAGCATGAGCGGAACGTATTTTACGGCGACATGATTGTTGCCGTTTTCTATGCTGACAGCCGTGGAGTAGTCGACCAGCCAGTCTTCCGGCTTCATGGAGCCGGTGTACTTGGGCGTGTCTCTTGGGAGTGTGAACCCTTTGGGAAAGGGCTCGTCTCAAATGCGGCGCCCGAAACAAGGCGGACCCAACTCATCTTCTTCTTTCAGCGCCAGGGATCGGTGAAGTCGGTCGATCCGGTGGCGGGCGTCGTTTTCCCCGACTCCCTCTCGGCGGCCAAGGCGGTCGCCGAGAGTCGGATGATCAACAGACGGCGGGGAGACTCGCCCTTCCTTGCAAGGAGAAGGCAGACAGTCGTCCCGTCGTTCCACTACTCTCGGGCGGCCGTCTCGGTCGTGCTCTATGGTAATGTGAGTCCGACTTTGGCTGACAGTCGGATCCTTGTCTCTTCTTCCTCGGGCGCCACCAGTCGGCGTTCGAGACGTCGCGCCTTGATCTCGGTGAAGGTCGTCGTTTTTCCACTGCGGCGCCTCTGTGCGGCAGCTGGCCTCGTTCTGCGCGGCAGCCGCGTCGAGGAGCCGCTGGACTCGCTCCATCATCAGGCGGCGCTCTTCGCCCTCGAAATTGTCCAGCTCGTCCGCCGCCGCCAGGGCGGCTCGAATGTTCTCCGCAGGTGTAGTGTACACAGGGCGTCTTGCCCCGAACAGGTTGGCGATGGCTACGCTGCGTTGTTGGACCGTGCCAAGGCGGCTGGGCCCAGCTGGGGCTGGCGAGCCACCAATAGCGCGATCCATCTCTCGCTGGTAGGCTTCTGACAAGCGTCTCATGCTAGCCAGCTTCTTCGGACCTTCGATGAGCTGAAGGCGGCGCGCCTCCAACGTCTCTGCGTCAGCGTCTTCCGAGATGGGCGTAGTCAGGTCTTGTAGCGCCGCACCAAGTGGATCATGCGCTCCTCCGCCGGGGAGCTCGTCATGACTGATGACGAGCACCTCGGTGACGGTGCTTCCGCCGCTCTCAGCACGAGGGAGAGGCTTGTCGTAGACCACCACATTAGTGGGGAATGCGTCGAGCGACGCGGTGTCGGAGTCGACCAGCATCGGGTCGGTGGAACCTACAGACTCCAAGTCCACGGCAGGCTCACCAGCGATGTGGAGTTGATCGAGGAGGCCAGCGAGGAGGCTCTCGGAGCTGCCCGTGCCTGCATTGGATGCAGGTTCGTCGAAGATGCGAACCTCGCCGACAAGTTCGGCGAGGCGGCTAGCTGCGCAGGCGATCTCAACGCCGCGCAGCGTGTCGGCGCAAACTCCGTCTGGCGTGCCTGGCTGGCTGCGCTCGCCAGGGAGGAAAAGGGTTCCCGTCCAGAACAGGTCTCCGGACGATGGTGCACCAGGCCCCACGGTGGGCGCCATATGTCGGGGGTTGGGTGCGACATATGCCAAAGGATGGCTTATCATGGTGGGGCCGAGTAGAACGTTGCCGGTGCCTGGAAACGGGATGAGGCGTAGACATGCACGCCGGCGAATCTTACCCAGCTTCAGGGCTCTCCGGGGAGATAATACCCCTACTGCTGCTCGACGGGGTCTCCGCATGATCACTATGGCAAAGTGTTTACACGATTGCTTCTTGAGCTGTTTCCTGGAGGTAGGAGAGGGCAAGGCTAGCTCTCTCCCTCCTATATGATCTGGTCTAGAGCTAATGGATTCCAGCCCTTTGCATGGGTGCCCTGGGGGGTTTATATAGGCCTACCCCCCAGGGGTACAATGGTAATCCGGCTGGACGCGGGCCCAGCCGTCAGTGCCTCCGGCCTCCGTCTTCTCCGCCGACTGGCTAGGTATGGAGCCGACAGGCCGCGTCCGCCACAGGCGGGTCTTGTCGACTGCTGATTACTGTAGCCGTGCTTCTGATGACACGGGCTTGGTCATGGAGTCGTGGCAACAGCCCCGCCGCCTGGCAGGCGATCACTATTGCCACTCTCCGTCACATCTGATTAATGGCGCGTGGGCCCCAGGGAAGGGTCTGGCCGACTCTCGGGGCCGACTGGTGGCGCACTTGCCGTCTCCTGGGGTCTCACTGGCTGGTGGGACCCGCCGCCCCAGGGTCGTACAGACAAGCCGTCGTGGGCGCAGGATTCGGTCCTTCAGCGCTGATGTCAGGGACGGTCGGGCAACAGTGCCACGCTGCACAGAGATCTCCCCGGGTACGGCGTGCTGTAGCCATGCCTGCCCCTGGTAAGGGGCGGGAGCGGGCTTTACTGTAGCCACTCCCCGGTCCTGTCCCTCCCGATGAGGATATGGGGTTTGTTGGAGTCGCGGGCCGACTCCCCAAAGCCAGCTTCTCTGGAAGTCGCCAGTCAGGAGTCGACTTATCCTAAAGTCGTCCCCGGGACTCGGCCGCGAGTGGGCAGTCGGTCGCCTTGCCGCCGACTTCTCAGAAGGCGGCTCTTCGTCCTGGGGTCTTGAGGGGCGCAGCCTGCCCCAATGTCTTGAAAGGTTCTGGGGCTCGGGTTAGCCTACCTGTGGCCCATTACTCTGACAAGGAGGTTTTTTCAATTAAGAACAACACCTAAGCACCAGTCCACCCACATATCAAATTATCGAAGTAGCGAACACAAATCGAACCAACATGGTGAAAGTGACTAGATGAAAATCCCGTGTACCCTCAAGAATTCTTTGCTTACCATAAGAGACTGTTTAGGCCTGTCCTTTGCCTCAAAAGGATTGGGCTACCTTTCTGCACCTTTGCTAATATTATCATTACTTGCTTGTTACAAATTATCTTGCTATCAAACTACTCTGTTACTTACAATTTCAGCACTTGCAGACATTACCTTACTGAAAACCACTTGTCATTTCCTTCTGCTCCTCGTTGGGTTCGACACTCTTTCTTATCGAAATGAGCTACAATTGATCCCCTATACTTGTGGGTCATCAGTAACCTAGTGTTATTCAAAAATTCTCCGGTTTCATGTCATTCGGAGAAGTTTGTTACTAAGACTTGATCAACCTTGTTAATGGATTCCTTTTGATAGGCATGAGATGGATGAATTTAGAAAGCACAACTATCTGTGACTACTTTTTACTTTCTGTTATTGAAAATAAATAAAGCAAAACTAGTATTATTTGTCTGTTTTCTGAACTATCCGTGCAATAAAAATGTCTCAAAAATAAAAGTTCTCCAAATGCCCCAAAAATTTTGTATGGTTTTTTATAGAATACTTGAGAACTCTGGCACTGAGAACACACCAGGGGGCTGCACCAATGGAACACAAGGGTGGAGGGCGCGCCCTACCCCCTGGGTGCGCCCCCTGCCTTGTGGGTCCCATGCGGGCCCCCCTCACTTATTCCAGCACCCATTCACTTTGTCTTCCTCTAGAAAAAATCACCCCGTTGCTCAAACCCGTGTTCTAGCTCATCTTGTTTCCATTTTCGATCTCCTTGTGCAAAGCTCCATTTGCAAAACTGTTTTGGGGGATTGTTCTTTGGTATGTGACTCCTGCAATGGTCCAATTAGTTGTTGTTCTAGTGCTTTATATATTGCAAATTTTTGCTGATGTGGTGACCTTGTTCTTGAGCTTGCATGTCAAATTTATATGGCCCAAAGTAGTTTTGATGCATGATATAGCCTCTAGGAACTTGTGGGAGTAGTTGCTATCTATTTTGTTGAGTTTTGTTCACTTTTATTTTGAGTCACTAAATATTTAAGAAATTTTTCAGTGGAAGAAAAACGTTTAGGAAGATATACCAAGGTGGTTCCTCGAGCAAGAAAGCCCCAAGGCTCGTGATACAAGAGCCAGATCTTGAACCAGCAAGGAAGCTCGAGTACGGCCTTGTGAATGGCCGTTGGATGAATTCTTGGTTCATGCTAGTTTCAAGGAGGAATTTGATGCATACGTACAAAATGCTGGTCTTGAGTACTTCGTGTCAGATAAGTGCCGGCAGTACTATCACCTCACAGATTCATTTGTGCGAAGATTTAAGTTTGCATCCTAGCGTAATACTCATTATGTCATGTTTGATCTTTACGATAAATCATATACCATGGACCTAGAAGATTTTAATGATGCTTGCAAAATTCCACATTGGGGTATCCTTAGTGAACCTCATAAGACTGAGTATAATGATTTCCTTGCTAGCATCACTATGGGAGAAACTAGAAATATTACACAAGCTACCATGGGGAGCATTCACTTTTATACTATGCATTATTTTGCTCTCCTTATAGGTAGATGCATTGACGGTAAGCATGAGCATAGCCACCTCTGCGTTCCAGATCTTAGTAGCCTCAAGTGTGCGGTGTTGGGTGATAAACGATATAGCTTGGGGGCTATTATTGCGAGGAGGTTACATCTTAATGCTAATGATGGAGATTTCTTTGGTGGAATTTATGCCACTCGTTTATCTAACTATCTTGGGGTACCCATAAGGGGGAATGACATTGAGTTACCACCTGCTTTCCTAGATTATAATGTTTTGGTACTGATACGTCTCCAATGTATCTATAACTTATGAAGTATTCATGTTGTTATATTATCATTCTTGGGTGTTTTACAATCATTTTATAGCAACTTTATATCCTTTTTTGGGACTAACCTATTGACCCAGTGCCCAGTGCCAGTTTCTATTTTTTCTTGTTTTTTACATCACAGGAAATCAATATCAAATGGAGTCCAAACACCGCGAAACTTTTTGGAGACTTTTTATGGACCAGAACACCCTGGATGGGCCAGAGAAGGACCTGGGGGTGCCCCTAGGGGGGCACAACCCACCAGGGTGCGCCTGGGGGCCCAGGCGCGCCCAGGTGGGTTGTGCCCACCTCGGTGGCCTCCCGCACCCCCTCTTTACCCTATAAATTCCCCAAAATTCCAGAAACCCTCGGGGTTAACCTAGATCAGAAGTTCCGCCGCCGCAAGGCTCTATAGCCACCGAAAACCAATCTAGACCCTTTCCGGCACTCTGCCGGAGGGGGAATCATCTCTGGTGGCCATCTTCATCATCCCGGCCGCCACCACGATGAGGAGGGAGTAGTCCACCCTTGGGGCTGAGGGTTTGTTCTAGTAGCTATGTGTTTAATCTCTCTCTCTCTCTCTCTCTCTCTCTCTCTCTCTCTCTCTCTCTCGTGTTCTTGAGATGTCACGATCTTGATGTATCGCGGGCTTTGTTAATATAGTCGTATCATATGGTGTTTTCCCCTCTCTATCTTGTTGTGATGAATTGAGTCTTTCCCTTTGAGATTTCGTTGTTATCGGATTTAATACTTTTATGGATTTGAGAACACTTGATATATGTCTTGCAATTGAATACTCGTGGTGACAATGGGGTATCTTATTGATTTACTTGATATATGTTTTGGCACTCAACTCGCAGATTCCCGAGGTGACATTGGGGTAATCTTTGCATAGGGGTTGATGCACGTTCTTGTCTTTGTTTGTCCGGTAGAAATATTGGGACACTCTTTGAAGTTCTTTGTGTTGGATTGGTATTATGAATATGAATTTTCTTTGGTGTTATTTTAGTACAAACTCTAGGATAGATCGAACAGAAAGAATAGCTTTGTGTTATTTTAGTATGAACTCTTGAATAGATCAAATGGAAATAATAGCTTTGAGGTGGTTTCGTACCCTACAAACAATTTACTCTTATGTTCTCCGCTAGATAGGAACTTTGCAGTGATTCTTCATCGCACTTTGAGGGGTGGTCATATGATCCAATTATATTAGCATTGTTGAGAGGTTGCACGAGTGAAAGTACAGACCCTAGGCCTCATTTTCAAGCATTGCAATACCGTTTTTGTGCCCATTTACTATTTGCTACCTTCCTGTTTTTATTTATTTAGATTATAAAAATATATTTCTACCATCAATATTACACTTTTATCACCATCTCTTTGCCGAACTAGTGCACCTATACAATTTGCAATTGTATTGGGTGTGTTGTGGACACAAGAGATTTCTTGTATTTGGTTGCAGGGTCGTTTGAGAGAGACCATCTTCATCCTATGCCTCCCATGGATTGATAAACCTCAGGTCATCCACTTGAGGGAAAATTGCTACTGTCGTACAAAACTCTACGCTTGGAGGCCCAAAATGTGTCTACAAGAATAAAGTTGCATAGTAGACATCAGGTACGCTACCAGTTCCTTGTGAGGAATGAACAATGCCTCCTGTACTGACTAATCTTTGACCGACATTGTGCTGTCCATATTACCCTTCCTTCTCCTACCTTCTTTAACTTTCTAGTAAAAGGGAGATATTTTATAACTAGAGAGGAGGCGAACAAGTACGAGAGAGAGGTGGAGGCCACTCGCCTCCATGCTGCAGCCCTTCAGGCAGTAGCTGCCTGCTACCTCTTGAGAATGCGTTGGTTTTCCCTTGAAGAGGAAAGGGTGATGCAGCAAAGTAGCATAAGCATTTCCCTCAGTTTTTTGAGAACCAAGGTATCAATCCTGTAGGAGATAACACGCAAGTCACCTAGTACCCGCACAAACAATCAAGAACCTTGCAACCAACGTGATAAAGGGGTTGTCAATCCCTTCACGATCACTCCCAAAAGTGAGATCTGATAAAGATAGTAAGATAAATATTTTTGGTATTTTTGTTGTACAGATTGGAAAGTAAATATTGCAAAATAGTAAACGAGATGCAACCTAAATAAAAAGAGATGCGTAATAAGAAAGAGACCTGGGGGCCATAGTTTTCACTAGTGGTTTCTCTCATTATAGCATGTATTACGGTGGGTGAACAAATTATTGCTGAGAAATTGATAGAAGATCGCATAGTTATGAGAATATCTAGGTAATGATCATGAATATCTGCCAAGAATTAAAATTGGGAAAAGGCTAGATTTTTATTTGTCAAGTAGTCTAATCACCCCCCTCTAGTCATACTTTCAATCCTACAAGTGGTATCAGAGCTTTGGTCTCCATTTGCTTTGATTTCCATAGCTTTTGGTGATCATAGCCTTGGTTTCAAATGATGCCCAATTACAAAGATCCCAAGCCAACAGAAGTCATTGGAAGAATTTTTGCTCATGAGATGTCACTCAAGGATAAGAAAGAGCTCCACAACAAGTCAAGTGGTGCTTACAAAGCCTCATGTGATGCTCCCACATCATCAAGTGGGAAACAAACCTTCAATGAAGAATTGAGCTTAATGGTGAAGAACTTCAACAAGTTCTACAAGAGTAGAAGCAAGGAAAGAAGTTCCAAGTCAAGGTCCTACAATGACAAAAGATCTTCAAGTCGTGAACGTAATTGCTACAATTGTGGAAGACCCGGACACTACTCCAATGAGTGTATGGATCCCTACAAAAGAAGATAAGATTCTCCCAAAAAAGGAAGTAGGAGACAAGAATCACCACGAAGAGAGAGGAGTAGAGATGATCGTTATGAGCGATGACCCTCACGGAGAAGTAAGGTTCGGAAAGGAAGGAAAATCATCAAGGAGCTACACAAAACAAAGACATCAAGCTCATGTTGGTGAATGGGTATCCGGCTCCGACTCCGACAATCACTCCGAGAGAAGTTATCACTCCGACTCCGAATATATTCAAGATGAAGGTGTTGCCGGTCTAGCACTTGTGTCAACCAACTCCTATGACATATTTGAGTCACCAAATGAAGGAATTGGAAGATGCTTCATGGCTGAAGGCCCAAAGGTATCACACCCCGAGCATGTTGATTTCAATAGTGATGAAGATGATTTGCTAGGTGATGATGATTTACTTATTGACAACTCTAGTTATGAAAACTATGATGAACTTGCTATTAATCATGCTAATCATGATAAAAACGAATGACAATGATAAGAAGGAGATTGAGCGTCTAACTAAAGAACTAAACACTCTGAAGTTAGCTCATGAAACTACCTTGGAAGATCATCGAGAACTTTTAAAGACTCATGAGAAGCTACACTTTGAAAAGCTCAACCTTGAGCAAGAGCATGAGTTCTCAAAGGCAATCAATGATGATCTTCGCAAGAAAAGTTCTTCTTACATTGCCAAACGTCTACTCTTGTCTGTCGGCGTTCTGGGAACGGGGGTCCCCAGACTTGCCTGCCTGTGGCCTACGGCGTGGCTCAAAGGGGGGCCCAGCACAGCCCGTCTTCACCAACACAAACCCAAGACCCTCGCGAGGGGCCAAGCCACGCGGGGCGGATGACGCAGAGCTTCCTCAGGCACGGCCTCGTCAGGCCGGCTCACGAGGAGGCGGAGAGATTAAGGCAGGATACCTCACGAGGTGCCCGTGACGCAAGCCATGACGACTCAGGGCGCCAGGCGGGTGCCAGCCCACGCGGCATCCTCCTTTCCTCTTTGGTGCAAAGGGGGCAAGCGCAGCCGCGGAGTACCGAGGCACCCGACAAAGGTTGCCATTTCGGTGAAACAAGACCAAGACCAGGAGGACTACGAGACGGAGGTCACCATGGAGCCCAAGACAGCGTCATCACCAGAGCTTTGCGCAGGCGAAGACTACTTTTGTCAGGATAGCTGATACTTGCTGTCCCCCTTCAAATTAGCCCGCCATTGTTGGCTCCCTTCCCGCTCGATATTTGGGAAGAGGACCAGGGCCTCTATAAATAGGACCAGCCACCCACACATCAAGGGGTTGGTCAGTGGGGAGCAGAGAGAGAGAGAAAGAGAGAAAGGTGACTGAACTCCTCCGAGTAGTTCATCCCCCCAGCCAAGAACAGACCCTCGCGAGGCTGTTCTTCCTTGTATTGTTCATCATCATCATCCCAAGAGGCAATCCACCACACCACACACTGGAGTAGGGTATTACACCACAACGGTGGCCCGAACCAGTATAAACCCTGCGTCTCTTGTGTTGTTCTTTCCTTAGTTTAGATCCTAGCATGGCGGAGGGGTGCAGGTAGGTAGGAGGCGGAATCTCCGCGCGCACCCCAGTGTTCGAACCTCAAGGGTCTGCCGGAACCCGAAATCCGACATTTGGCGTGCCAGGTAGGGGTGCGCCGGGATTCGTCTTCCACCACCCCGTTCTCCTCCGACCATCAGGCCCATGTCTGACGCTCGCCGGGCCCGCACCGAGCGCCGGGCCGTGCTCGCTTCCCGCGTCGCCCAGACGGCCCCTGTCGGTGGGCTTCCTCACCATTCCCCATCACCTGCCGTCAACGCCGCCACTGGCCCGGCGGGGGACAGGCAGCAAGCATCGTCCTGGCATCTGTCCGTGCGGCAAGGCGGCCGCACCGCAATTCCCACGCTCACCCCAGCTGGTTCTTTGCCCCGCGCGCTCCGCGCGCCCATGGAGCCCCGCAACCTCTCCCCCGTCTATCGCACTGCGTCAACGCCCCCAGTCGTCCCGGCCCTCTTGGGCGGCTCACAGGCGCCGCCCACAAGTCACCACGTCAAGCCGTTCATCCGCTGGGTCAGTGCCGCTTCCACGCGGCAGGGGGCTCCCCTGGATCGGGCGGCGCCCGAGACCGGCCTGACCTTCAGCTCGGAAGACCACCCCTCCAACTCGGCCTGCTCGGGTGCGCTCCCCATGCTATTCACCCCCACCATCTGCCAGGTGGCCGTTACCAGAACCCTCATTGATGGCGGTGCGGGCCTCAGCACGCTCTCGGTCGAGGCCTTCAATCTCCTCTACATACCCCAGGAATGGCTGTGACCCAGCCGGCCCTTCTCAGGCGTTGGGGGCGGATCGTCCAGCTCCTTGGGACAGATCCGGCTCCCAGTAACCTTCGGCACCTACGACAACTTCCGCACGGAGCTGGTCGACTTCGACATCGCCCCCATTGGCCTCCCCTACAACGCCATCCTCGGCTACCCGGCGCTGGCCCAGTTCATGGCAGCGACACACCCGGCGTACAACCTCATGAAGATGCCCGGGAGCAGCGGTGTCCTCATCGTGCACGGGGACACCGGGGACGCTCTGCAGGTGCTCAAGCTCGTCTTCAAGACAGCGGCGTCGGCACAGCCCGCCAACTTGGAGGCCCCCGAGCCCAAGGGAGCTGCGCCCGCCAAGAAGAAGCAGTTGTTCACCCAAGACAAGGCAGAAACCAAGCAGATACCCGTCGATGAGGACGGGTCCACCAACGCCACTTTCACCATAGGCGCCCACCTCAAACCCGAGCAGGAAGAGGCCCTGGTCGGGTTCTTGCCTGCAAACAAGAAGGTATTCGCTTGGGAGCCAGACCAGTTGGCAGGGATCCCCAGGAGTGTAATCGAGCATCACCTCAACGTGTGCCCCAACGTGCGCCCTGTGAAGCAGAAGGCCAGGCGGCAGTCCACAGAAAAGCAGGCCTTCATCGTCCAAGAGACCCGCAAATTAGAGGCCGTTGGGGTCATTCGCGAGGTCCGATACCCAGATTGGTTGGCCAACCCTGTCGTATTGCCAAAGAAGGGAGGGAAGGAGCGCATGTGTGTCGACTTCACCAACCTCAACAAAGCGTGCCCGCAGGATCCGTTCCCACTCCCCCGCATCGACCAGATCGTCGATTCCACTGCGGAATGCGACCTGTTATGCTTCCTGGATGCCTTCTCTGGGTATCACCAGATCAAGATGGTGGTCGAAGACGTCGAGAAGACAGCATTCCTAACCCCGTGTGGGGTGTACTGCTACACATGCATGCCATTCGGGCTGCGTAACGCAGGGGCGACCTTTCAGTGGCTGATGCACATCACCCTGGGCCCGCAGCTCGGGAAGAGTGTTGAAGCTTACGTCGATGACATCGTGGTAAAATCTTGGGAGGCCAGGACCTTGATACAAGACCTGGAGGAAACCTTTGCGAGCCTCAACGCAGTGAACCTACGGCTCAACCCAGAGAAGTGTGTGTTCGGAGTCCCCTCGGGCAAGCTCTTGGGTTTCTGCGTGTCCCACCGGGACATCGAGGCTAACCCGGAGAGGGTCAAGGCAGTGGAAGACATGAGCCTGCCAAAGACCCTCAGAGAAATGCAGAAGCTCATGGGGCGCGTGACTGCGCTAGGGCGCTTCATCTCCAAGTTGGGGGAGCGAGCGCTACCTTTCTTCCATCTAATGAAGAAAAAGGGGCCCTTCGAGTGGACTGAAGAGGCCGACAAGGCGTTCCAGGATCTCAAGAGATACCTGACCAGTCCACCGGTCATGGTGGCTCCGCGCCCTCAAGAGCCCCTGGTGCTTTACCTCACCGCCACTCCCTACTCCGCTAGCGCAGCCTTGGTGGCAGTCAGAGAGGAGCATCGAATCAAAACCGCAGCAGCGGCCCGGGACGAGGCGGAACAGGAACGGGGAAGGCCCACAGAAATCGCTACAGCGGCTGAGGGGGATCAGCCACCGCAGAGGGGCGCACCGGAGGCGGAAGAGGCCCCACTCACAGATGGCCAGTCTCAGGAGTCCTCATTGCCTCAAGAGGTGCCAAGGTCTCCGAAGGGAGCCACCAGCACTGATGCACTCCACCTCGTTGAGCACCCTGTGTACTTCGTCAGCACGGTGTTGCGGGATGCAAGGGCACGGTACCCCATGCCTCAGAAACTCCTCCTCGCGCTACTGGTGGCCTCGCGCAAGCTGCGGCACTATTTTCAGGGTCACCCCATCAAGGTCGTCTCGTCATACCCCCTGGAGAGAGTGCTCAGGAGCCCCAATTCAGCTAGGAGGGTCACCGAGTGGAACATAGAGCTGCAAGCGTTTCAGCTCGAATTCAGCACAACCAGAGTCATCAAGGGAGCAGCGTTGGCGGATTTTGTGGCAGAATGGACGGAGGCGCCAGGCCTCAAGGCCGACGAGGATCGGTCCCTATCCCCGGGAAGCGAGGCACCAGAAGGTTGGGTCATGTACTTCGATGGGGCGTTCTCCAGGCACGGCGCTGGGGCTGGGGCGGTGCTTATATCGCCCACTCAGGACAAGCTCTATTACGCCGTGCAGCTCTGTTTCCAGCAAGGTGAAAAGGTCTCCAACAACATAGCGGAGTATGAAGGTCTAATAGCGGGCTTGAAGGCCGCAGCTGCCCTGGGGGTGAAACGCCTCACCATCAAGGGCAATTCGCAGCTCCTTGTCAACTTCTCCAACAAGGTGTATGAGCCAAAGGATGAGCACATGGAAGCCTACCTTGCGGAGGTCCGCATGATGGAGAAGCAGTTCTGGGGGTTGGAGTTGTAGCATGTGCCCCGTGGCACCAATCAGGAAGCCGATGACATCGCCAAACGCGCGTCCAGGCGGTTACCTCAGGAGCCTGGCGTTTTCGAGGAGCAGCTCTTCAAGCCTTCAGCCCTGCCGTCATTATCAAACACGGCTCAGCCCCGGGAGGAGCTTCCCCAGCCACCTGCCTCAGGAGCCCCGGCCTGTGGCCCGGCCTCGGGAGCACGCCTGCTCCTGACGATGGAACCTCAGGAGGGATGTTGGATCGCGGAGCTCCGGAGCTACTTAACACAATGGACCCTGCCGGAGAAGGAGGAGGAAGCAGAGCGAGTGGCACGCCAGGCCACGGCATACTGCATCAAAGATGGAGAGCTCTACCGGAATTGACCAAACGATGTATCCCTGCGCTGCATCTCCAGGGAGCAAGGGAAGGAACTACTGGAAGATATACATGGCGGAGACTGCGGACATCATTCATCATCATGGACCCTCGTCGGCAAGGCGTTCCGCAGTGGGTTCTATTAGCCCACCGCGCTCAATGACGCCGTGGAACTGGTGAAAGCTTGTGAAGCCTGCCAGTTCCACGCCAAGCAGATCCATCAGCCAGCAGGAGGCTTGCAGACTATCCCCCTTTCGTGGCCATTCGCAGTCTGGGGGCTGGACATCTTGGGCCCGTTTCCTCGGGCGCCAGGGGGCTACCGCTACCTTTACGTTGCCGTGGACAAGTTCACCAAGTGGGCTGAAGTAGAGGCTGTCCGCACCATTCCCGCGGGTTCCGCGGTCAAGTTCATCAAGGGCATCATGAGCCGGTTCGGGGTGCCGAATCGCATCATCACGGACAACGGTTCACAGTTCACCAGTAACCTGTTCAAAACATACTGTGCTAACCTTGGAACGCAGATATGCTACGCTTTAGTGGCGCATCCCCGAAGCAACGGCCAGGCCGAGAGGGCAAACGCAGAGGTCCTGAGGGGCCTCAAGACCAGGACATTCAAGAAGAAGCTGGAGGCCTGCGGCAGAGGTTGGTACGACGAGCTTTAGTCCGTGCTGTGGTCCATCCGCACCACCGCGACCAAGCCGACTGGAGAGACCCCGTTCTTCCTGGTCTACGGAGCGGAAGCGGTCCTCCCTCACGAGGTGAGACGTCGCTCCGCGCGGGTCCTGGCGTTCGACGAGGCGCAGCAGGACGCCATGCGGGGGATGGACCTCGTGCTGGGGGAGGAGCGTCGCCGAGAAGCCGCGCTGCGAGCGGCGAGGTACCAACAGGCGCTGCGGCGATATCACTGCCGCAACATCCGCCCCAGGACTTTTGAGGTAGGAGACCTCGTGCTCAGGCGGGTTCTCTCCAGGGAGGGACTGCACAAGCTCTCTCCCATGTGGGAGGGCCCGTTCAAGGTTGTTCATGTTTCCAGGCCCGGCTCCGCACGCTTGGAGACTCAGGAGGGAGTGCCGGTCCAGAATGCATGGAACATCCAGCACCTCTGGAGGTTCTACCCCTAAAAAGGCCCAGAGCCTGTGAAGCAAGGCGAGTGCCTGTGAAGCCATCGCGTTTTGGAAAAGGCCCAGAGCCTGTGAAGCAAGGCGAGTGCCTGTGAAGCCATCGCGTTTTGGAAAAGGCCCAGAGCCTGTGAAGCAAGGCGAGTGCCTGTGAAGCTATCGCGTTTTGGAAAAGGCCCAGAGCCTGTGAAGCAAGGCGAGTGCCTGTGAAGCCATCGCATTTTGGAAAAGGCCCAGAGCCTGTGAAGCAAGGCGAGTGCCTGTGAAGCTATCGCGTTTTGGAAAAGGCCTAGAGCCTGTGAAGCAAGGCGAGTGCCTGTGAAGCCATCGCGTTTTGGAAAAGGCCCAGAGCCTGTGAAGCAAGGCGAGTGCCTGTGAAGCTATCGCGCTTCGGAAAAGGCCCGGAGCCTGTGAAGAAGGCCAACGCCTGTGAAGCTCGCCGCCCATGACACTCTCACGTAATAATGAGTTGGGGCTGTACACGCCCCGGAGTCTAAGGAGTGCCGGCCTCAGGCCCTGGGGCTCCCTCCCACGCCCAGTGGCAGCACTTAGCTCCGCGCTGGTGAGAAGACGTCGACGACTAGATTAGGTGCCGGACGCAGCTTTTCATTTGCTTTCCGCAGTTGGCTTGCTCCTTCTCATTTGAAGTTCTATTGAAGTTGTTGCCGTCTTTGGCTTGCGGTTCTTCAACCTTTCATTCTCCTGCCTCGATTTCTCTGGTGCAAAACCTCGCGAGGGGGGCAGCCGGGCGCCCTCGCGAGAGTCCCTATCCTAGTCGTTCAAAGGGTTCGCGACCTGGGCCCCTTGCAGGAGCACCCCTCCAGTCCGTGCCCCTCGGGCACTGCGACACAGACGCAGGGCCTGGATCGGTCGCCCCCACGGCTGGGGCCGGCAACCATCCACGAGTGGGCACATAGCCGGAAGGTATGATACAGAAAGCAAAACGATGATTAACAGCAATAACCCATACACGCCCCCGCGGGGCTCCACACTACTGTCCATTTTACGCAGGAAAAAGGAAAAGGAAGAACAAATCTGGTGAAGCTCGCCTCGCACCGGCCCGCAGGGAAGCCCGAGCTGCCTCCGGAGCTCAAGCGGACTCCCTCTCGTGCTTCACCAGGGCGCGACGGTGGGCGGACACGCTACCACCTCCCAAGCAGATGCGACGGCGTGGGGGCTGACCACGGCCACCGCTAGAAGAGTCGCCGCCTGAAGAAGAACCGGAGAAGCTTGAGGAACCCTGAGCGCCGCCGGCCGCGCGAGCACTGCCCTCTCCATCATCGCTGGAGCTGGGTTCCCAGCCGCGGTCATCACCCTCAGGGCAGCACCCTGCGCGGTGACCATCTTCCCCAAACACCGTCACGTAGAGGGTGGCATCACCGTCGAACTTGAAGTGTAGGGTGCACCGACAGCCCAGGCCGCGCGCGCGGGTAAACGATCGCCAACCGCGGGCCAGGGCCAGGCTCCCGGTTGCGGAGACCTCCAGTGAAACCCATGAGGCCCGGCTGCAGCAGCCGTCGGCCTGAAGCCAGAGGCCACCCAGGGCGCCGGCCGGGAGCTCGCCGAGGAGGAAGCGAGGAAGAGGAAGCCGGGTGCTAGTCGGCTCCGCCAACCACACGACGAACTCCGGCAGCACCTCGGCAGCGCGGAAGCGCGGCATGGGGGGACGCGCAGCCGGAGCGCACCCCCTGGTCGCAGTAATCCGCCCGCCACCGTGCTGGAAAGCATCTCCGCGGCCGCGGGGAGCTGCCGTGGTGGCCACGGGATGTTTGCGGGGGCGCCCTCGGCCGCGCTTGGGCGGAGGGGAGGCACACCCAGCCTGGCAAGCCTTCCCCTTCTTCGCGGCTGAGAACCTCTTCGACGGGGCCATGAAGAAGAAGGAGAAGCGAGGGGAGATAAACTGGAAGGGCGCGCGTCGATCAGTACTTATAGCTGGCGAGGGCCAACCGACGGCCCCCATGATCGCAGGCAATCATGACCTGTTTTTGCATGCAGGGACTTATCCAATCCGTGCAGTTGCCGAGGCATCATGGGGAAGTGGAGACTCCCACGTCCAATCAACCGCCACGCGGTGCCCAAGGCCGCAGGCTGTTAGGGCCCGTGGCGCTTCGCTCTTGCCCTTTCTCCTCCCTGCACAGCCAAGTCCGGGCACGCCTGGGGCCCGGGGGCTACTGTCGGCGTTTTGGGAACGGGGGTCCCCAGACTTGCCTGCCCGCGGCCTACGGTGTGGCTCAAAGGGGGGGCCAGCACGGCTCGTGTTCACCAACACAAACCCAAGACCCTCGCGAGGGGCCAAGCCTCGCGGGACAGACGACGCGGAGCTTCCTCAGGCACGGCCTCGTCAGGCCGGCTCACGAGGAGGCGGAGAGATCAAGGCAGGATACCTCACGAGGTGCCCGTGACGCAAGCCATGACGACTCAGGGCGCCAGGAGGGTGCCAGCCCGCGCGGCGTCCTCCTTTCCTCTTTGGTGCAAAGGGGGCAAGCGCAGCCGCGGAGTACCGAGGCACCCGGCAAAGGTTGCCATTTCGGTGCAACGAGACCAAGACTAGGAGGACTACGAGAAGGAGGTCACCATGGAGCCCAAGACGGCGTCATCACCAGAGCTTTGCGCAGGCAAAGACTACTTTTGTCAGGATAGCTGATACTTGCTGTCCCCCTTCAAATTAGCCCGCCATTTTTGGCTCCCTTCCCGCTCGATATTTGGGAAAAGGACCAGGGCCTCTATAAATAGGACCAGCCACCCACACAGCAAGGGGTCGGTCAGTGGGGAGCAGAGAGAGAGATAAAGAGAGAAAGGTGACTGAACTCCTCCGAGTAGTTCATCCCCCAGCCAAGAACAGACCCTCGCGAGGCTGTTCTTCCTTGTATTGTTCATCATCATCAGCCCAAGAGGCAATCCACCACACCACACACTGGAGTAGGGTATTACACCACAACGGTGGCCCGGACCAGTATAAACCATGCATATCTTGTGTTGTTCTTTCCTTAGTTTAGATCCTAGCATGGCGGAGGGGTGCAAGTAGGTAGGAGGCGGAATCTCCGCACGCACCCCAGTGTTCGAACCTCAAGGGTCTACCGGAACCCAAAATCCGACATTGTCTACTTACATGCCACAAGTTAAATCTAGCAACAAGAACAAGAAAGATTCTTCTTCTGGTAGTAACAATAATCATGCTAAAACCAATGTTGTTGCTTCTAGTAGTTCTCTTGATTCCACTAATGATTCTCTTAGCCAAGTTACACTTGAGCAAGAAAATAGCTTATTGAAGGGAATTATAGAGAAAGGTGTTTACAAGAGTCTTGCCGGAAGTAAGCAATTTGGGGAAATTGTACGCAAGCAAGGAAGACACCGGAAGAATCAAGGTGTTGGTTTTGAATGAAAGTTCAATGCCAATGGAGTTGAGTGGGAAGAAGATCAATACCCCAAGACAAAGTTTGTTCCTCAAAAATAGAAGTATGATCCTACTTCTTTCCAAGGAACACAAGCTCAAGATGATCTTACACCACAAGACCACAAGCTAAAGGGCAAGGACAAGCTTCAAGAGGAGATTGATGCATTTGAAGAAGCCCCTAAGGAATTGGTCAAGTGGGTTCCCAAGACTACATCAAGTTATACTTCATCAAGTACGACTACAACTCCAAGGATTCCCATCAAGATGGCGTGGATCCCGAAGAAGAAGAACTAGAGAGTTCTTGAGGGTGACTCCGCCAACATACTTCACTCATATCACTTTGGCAAGGACAAGTGCAAACAACTTCCATATCTTGCACTAGTTCAAGGAGTCACAAACCCTCTTGTTGGTAATACAAGGGACGAGGTAACCTAATGCATTCATGGACATCATCTCATGTGAATATCACTCTATGTCTATGGATATCCTTGTTTGTTCCTTGTGGGACTAACCCGTGTAGGTATTGAAAGTGCAACTCACTCCAAATGATTGCTCCGAATGATCTACATCAACTTTGAGCACCTACATCTTCAACACCTACATGAAGTCATCATCGACAAAACCCAAGGTTAGTTCATCCCTCCTAGGGGGGATATCACATCAAAGGGGAGTTTTACTCTAATCAATTGAGCCAAAGAAACTCTAATGATGTGAACACAACAATGCATTATGTAAAAGTGGTAACCCCACTTGTGCTTAAACGATGAGTATGACCTACGATCAAATGTTCTCATTTGACTCCTCAGTCAATATACTCATATATAGATGACCTAGTCATCTCCAAATTGCTTGATAGATGCTAGAGTGATTGTGCATGCCTTGCCACATATTTCATTTGCCATTTTATTGTGTGAGCATGTTGGTTGCATGTTTTACTCATTCGAGGACATCCATTTGTTGCCTTGATTGTTTGGCTTTTTCTCTTTTGCCAAATTAATGGACAAGAGTGCCTAAGGAATTCCTCTGGCTATCTATGCTTTTCTCGTCTCAAACTCTATTCATGCTACATCACAAAGTTTGATCAAGTCAGATTCGAACCACTCTGTGTGAGGAGCACTCGGAGTCCCCGATTCGTCATATAATTAAACTTCCAAAACCTCTTTGTGCATTTTGGTATGACCGAGTCATCCATTTCGGTCACACCGAGATCACTAAGTTGATCTAGGTTTTCAATCTCGGTGCGATGGATTTGAACTTTTCGGTCACACCGAGTTGCAGTAGCCGCTTGCGAGTCTGCATCTTGGTGCCACCGAGTTGTTCCACTTGGTCACACCGACAGGGTCGGGATATATGTACTCACAGGTTGAATTTTGGAGATTTCTCCAAAACTCTTCACCCCGCGCGTGTCTTGCTCTGCCTCCTCGGGTCTCCGGATCGTCTCCTCGCTGCCAGCAACCTCCCGCCGTTGGTTTCCATCGACGTCAATGGAAATCTGCTCCGCCATTGTCGCTGTAGCGAACCCCCGCCGAACTAGGGTATGGGTTCGACCTTTGTGCTATTCTTTTACCTCTGATTCATAGCACATTGTTTTCTCCATGATCCTTACCACGTATGAAAACAGTCTATCACTGAAAACATCATTTAGGTTAAGTTTGATTTAAAAATTTAGGGTTAGGTCTCCGTCGAACTCATCTCGGACTGACCGAGTTGTAGAAATTGGTCTCACCGATTTGGCTTAGGCCATAGCACTTGCAATTTTTGGTCTGACCGATAACTGCAAATCAGTGTGACCGAGTTCAATTCTCTGTGAAACCCTAGCAGTCTCGGTGCCACCGAACTGTGACTTGGTCTGACCGTGTTCACTAGTTTAGGTTCCAAAAGCTACTTTGGTATCACTGAGTTTACAAATTGGTAGCTCCAAAATGCTTTCTGTGGAGAACTAACACTAAGTTTTTAAGTCATCTGTTTTGCAAAAACTCTGCAATTTGTGATGCTCATCCACTCTATCTCATCTACATCTATTCACAGGGTCTGCTGTCAGTGAGTTTGCAAAGATGTCTGATCAGAGTGATAGTCAGAACAAGTCTGAGGAACATGTGTAGCTGAGTGAGGGTTCATATCCCTCGACCACTTCTAATGATGGCAGCAGGAGCACTCCCAACAACTTCCAAAGGCAACCACTAGATCTAGGAAGAAGAGAACCTCAGAATCTGAGGATGAGGATTATGTTGCCACTGAGGAGGAAGTAAGCTCCAAGAAGAAGGTGCTGAAAAAGGAGTATGGCACAACTGCTACAGTTAAGCCAGGGATGAATAGGAAGGCTCCAACAAAGAGAATTCCTATGTCTAAGGCCAGAGCCTCTACTCAAGAAACAATGGAGTTCACTCTTGAACCCAAAGAAGGTGGAGAAGGCAAGAAAAGGAAGGAAAGAGCCAAGAAGACCATTGCTAGAGTCATTGGTAAGCCCTTCTTGATGAAAGATCCCTCTGAAGAAGAAGATGATGCTCTAGCACCCAAAGCTCAGAAGCTTATGGGAGATGCTATAAAGTTAGGGGATGCAACATCAAATATCAAAGCTCAAGCTCAGAAGCATACTAATCCCAAAGAGGAACATCAGGAGTATACCTGCTGAAGAAAAGAACAAGGCACCAATGCCTGAAGCTGAAGAAGAAGATGATGAGTCTCGTATTTTGAGAAAATTGAAGCCCAAGATCCCAGACCACAATGATACTCATCTAGTCGCTGAGAACATGCACATCAGGAAAGATTCAGGACTGAGATTGTGGAGACAGTCTGATCCCTATGTTGCGAGGAGAAGGACTACAATTGACTACATGTTTCACACAAAGGAACAACAAGATTTCTATGAAACTATTCTACTTGACAAGAATCCCATTGTGTGTGACATGAGATGGGTTGATTGGGAATTCATCCAGGAAAATGAAGATCACTTCCCAGGAGTTTATGATAGCTTCAAAGCATGTGGACTAGATGAGTTTGTTGGACAGAAGCTCACAAAATGGAATGATGAGCTGATCATGCAGTTTTACTCCACTGCTCATTTTTACCCAGATGGGAAGATCGTTTGGATGTCAGAAGGTACTAGGTACCAATCCACAGTTGAAGAATGGGCAAAATTGATAAATTCCCCAGCAGAACATGAAGATGACTTGGATGTGTATGCCAAGAATAAGAAGGATCACAACACTATGGCTAAAAGGAGATCCCAGATAAAGCTTTGGAGACTCACAAGCTTTGATCTGTACATTTCTTGTTGTCTGGTCTACCTACTATCAACTGGATCCTAAGGCACACTCTGCTACCCAAGTCAGGAGATCACAAGATGATCAGAGGGCACTCTATCAACCTGCTACAGCTTTCTGATGTCCCTCAGAAGTTCAAGGTCATGAGTATGATTGTAGAGACAATCAAGAGGACTGCCGCTGACCAGAAGAGAAGTTGTGGGTATGCTCCACACATTCAAGAGCTCATCAACTCCAAGATGGGCACAGGAACATATCTGTTGGATAAGGAGCATCTACCCCTGTATCCTGATTTTGAAGATAATACTGTTGTGATGAATGGGGAGGAACCATCATCAGTTCAAGCATAGGAGAAAAGAGCCAAAGCAAAGGCTGAGAAAGCTGCCAAGATGCCAAGTGTTGAAGAGGCATCATAGGTTTTCCTGAAGAGCAAGCAAGATCAACTTGCATATCTGATCCGGTCTACACTGAGGATTGGGAAGGGCTTGGCCACCATGACTCAAAACCAGGAGAGCTTGGAAAGGATCGTAGAAACTAAATTTTATGATCTTGATCTGAAGGTAACTGAGATTCAAACATCAGTTGAGCAGCTTCAGGAGGAAGCAGAAGAGAAGAGAGCCAAGGCAACCACACATGCATTTCAGCGAGTGCCTAGAGGACAGAGGTCTGCTGCCGTGCCAGTGACAGATTCTAGAGCTACAACATCAGCACTAGGAGCCACAACCTCAGTGCTACCTCCAGCGGCCACTCCACCAGCTCCAACTACATCAACGGATGCCTTCATCCTTGGAGTTCTCTCTACACCACCTCCCGAAGATCAAGCCTGCGAGACGCATAGCACTATGCATATTTGAACTTTTTGGTACCTTGTTGCCAAAGGGGGAGAAATATGTATAGATCATAGGCTTCGAGATAGTGTTTTGCTTCTTTGCCTTTGGTTGAACTCTTTATTGTGTGAGATACTTTATGTCCTTGTGTGATCATGTGATTGATCATTTCCTACCTTAATGCTTGTTTAGATGATACTATCTTTTATATCCTTATATGATCATTCACTTGCTTGGTGATGAGTGCATGCTTGTAATTCCTATCATTTTGAGCGCTCCACCAAGATGTATGTGACATGGAACAGTAAGCCATGATCCTAATCGATTGTGCGTTTGCATTCAAAAGAAAATTTTAAATAATGCACAAATTTAGGGGGAGCTCTTGCTTATCGCATACTTCTCAAAGCGATGATGTTTTTCAATCTTATTATTATTTGTTGAAGCTTTGATCTATATGTTGTCATCAATTACCAAAAAGGGGGAGATTGAAAGTGCAACTATCCCTGGGTGGTTTTGGTAATTCCTAACAACATATAGCCCATTGAGCTAATGCTATTTCAAGATAAATATTTCAGGAAAGCTCAATGTTTGCCATGGCATGGATTAGAAAGTGGACCCCTCAAAATACTAAGAAGACATGTTGGCTCAACCTCAAGACTCTACATTTTACCTTTAGTGATCCAAGATCACATTGAGTCCATAGGAAAAGCCAATACTATTAAAAGGGGATGAGGTGTTGCTTAATGAGTTACTTGCTCAAAATGCTTAGTGATATGCTCCAAAACCCTCAACTACTTTCTCACATCCACATATGTCCCAAACCAAAAGTCAAACTCGGCCCCACCGAAATTTCCTACCCGGTGTCACCGAGTTCACTTGACATAGCCACTGCCACAAACCCTAGTCATTTCGGTCTCACCGATAGGGATCTCGATCTCACCGAGATGGGATTGCAACCTCTCTGTTTCCCTTCGTAACGTTTCAGTCCAACCGAGATGAGCGATCGGTACCATCGAGATTGCAATGCAAACTCTCTGTTTCCCCTTCGTAACGTTTCGGTCTAACCGAGATGAGCGAATCGGCCCCACCGAGTTTGGCTGACCAACTCTCTTTTTGCCTATTACAAAAATTGGTCCCACCGAATTTGCGTAATCAGTCTCACCATGATTACGTTATGCCCTAAGCCTAATGGAATCGGTCCCACCGAGTTGACATGTCGGTCCCACCAAAAATCCTAACGTTCACATTTTGAACTAAATTGGTCTGACCGAGTTTCATGATTTGGTCCCACCGAGTTTGGTGATTTGTGTGTAACGGTTAGATTTTGTATGGAGGCTATATATACCCCTCCACCCACTCTTCATTTATGGAGAGAGCCATCAGAATATGCCTACACTTCCAACATATATTTCCTAAGAGAGAACCACCTACACTTGTGTTGGGGTCAAGATATTCCATTCCAACCACATAAATCTTGATCTCTAGCCTTCCCCAAGTTGCTTTCCACTCAAACCCTCTTTCCACCAAATCTAATCCTATGAGAGAGAGCTGAGTGTTGGGGAGACTATCATTTGAAGCACAAGAGCAAGGAGTTCATCATCAACACACCATCTATTACCTTTTGGAGAGTGGTGTCTCCTAGATTGGTTAGGTGTCACTTGGGAGCCCCCGTCAAGATTGTGGAGTTGAACCAATGAGTTTGTACGGGCAAGGAGATCGCCTACTTCGTGAAGATCTACCCTAGTGAGGCAAGTCCTTCATGGGCGATGGCCATGTTGGGATAGACATGGTTGCTTCTTCATGGACCCTTCGTGGGTGGAGCCCTCCGTGGACTCGCGCAACCGTTACCCTTCGTGGGTTGAAGTCTCCATCAATGTGGATGTACGATAGCACCACATATCGGAACCATGCCAAAAATCTCCATGTCTACATTGCGTTTGCTCCCTCCAAACTCCTCCCTTTGCCTTCATATGCAATTGTTTTACATTCCGCTGCTATACTCTTAGAATTTCATGTGTAGGTTGATTACTTGACTCATGCTAAGTTATTAAAATCTGCCAAGAATTAAAATTGGGAAAATGCTAGATTTTTATTTGGTCAAGTAGTCTAATCACCCCCCCCCTCTAGTCATACTTTTGATCCTACAGATTGCCTTGCAACGGATGCACTAGAGCTATAAGTGTAGGAAAGCTCAACAAGAAACTAAGTGGGTGTGCATCCAACTTGCTTGCTCACGAAGACCTAGGGAAATTTTGAGGAAGCCCAACATTGGAATATACAAGCCAAGTTCTATAATGAAAAATTCCCATTAGTATATGAAAGTGACAACATAGGAGACTCTCTATCATGAAGATCATGGTGCTACTTTGAAGCACAAGTGTGGTAAAAGGATAGTAGAAGCGCCCCTTCTCTCTTTTTCTCTCATTTTTTTCTTTGTGCCTTTCCCTCCTTTTTTATGGACTCTTTTTTTAATTTTATTTTTCGTCTGGAGTCTCATCCCAACTTGTGGGGGAATCATAGTCTCCATCATCCTTTCCTCACTGGGACAATGCTCTAAAAAGGAAGATCATCACACTTTTATTTACTTACAACTCAAGAATTACTGATACTTAGAACAAAATATGACTCTATGTGAATGCCTCCGGCACTGTACCGGGTGTCGTGGTTCTAAGTCTGACAGTAAAGTAGGGGGTAGGAATGTAGAGGCAAGATCCTAGCTACGGTGAGATTGTGCACGCAAGATATACGAGTTCAGGCCCTTCACGGTGGAAGTAACATCCCTATGTCTCGGTGCCCGGGGGCTCAGTCGATTGGATTATGTGTGAAGTTACAGGGGGTGCGAAACCTTGTCCCAAAGGAGGGGGGTGGCTTATATAGAGTGCACTAGGACCCCAGCCTTCCCCTGTTACATAGGGTTCAATGTACATAAAGAGGGGACGTTACTGGTAACGTCAGCATTAAAGTGATATAAATGATCCTTAAGACTATGGAGTGAACGCCTGACATCCTGAGTGGACTTAGATCTTCTGTGCTCTGAGAGGTTTCTGATGTGGTCGAATCATTATACATGGTCGAATGGAATTGGGTTACCCGAGTGGAACTCATGGCCGAGTGGGTTGCATCTTGAGGTGATTGCAGTCGGTAGAATTTGTTGTCCTTTGAATGTCTTTAACTATAGGGCAGTGTCCTTGGCAAGGGTGCTTAGATCAGGTCTATTGCCCTACCCTAGGTACACGACACCGTCATTAGCCCCCGAATGGTTCTGGGTTCGAGTGGAAAATGGAGTTGACAACGGTTCCAACCCAACCTTTATGTTGCGGAAGCATATGACTGGATTGGTGAACCATGCAACAGCTTCGACTTCATTTTTAGTCGCCTTGAGCCATTCAGAAGTTGTCGAGTGAAGCTTCTGCTGATGAGTTTCGACCGCCAATGTTGCATAAAATCTTCGGTATGATTGACTGCCCTGTCATTTCCGGATATGGCGGGGTTCGAAATTTGGGGAAGTGCACGGGGCAGAGAGGGTTGTGGTAATCGAAGCAGATTAGGCAGGGGCGCCCCGATCCCTGCGCCACCTTTTTCTCCATGTAATGTGCGCGCACTTGTTGTGGGATTTGACAGGATCGCCTGGGTCCACCGGTCAGCCACTCGGGGAATGAGGCCATATAAGGCACCGAGGTCGATGCCTTCGCACTATGCGCCCCATTCTCCTCCTCCTTCCTCCGCTCCCCACTGCTTCTGCCTCCTCTCTCTCGATGCCGCCGCCCAGCTTGAACCCGTTCCACCGCAATGGGGAAGGACAAGACCGTCGCTCTGGAGCGCGCGAAGAAAGCGACGGCGAAGGGGAAAAATACGAGCCGGGGTGGGTCGTTGTCAAGATCCGCTCTACCACGCGGCTGGATCCAGTGTGACTGGATCCGGTCGACCATCATGAAAGAAGACATGGAGGATCTGGTTGACGGAGGGCTGATCACCCACGAGTCTTGGCGGCTTCCGGGGGACAAGACCGAGCCACGACTGCAAGTGGGTGAGTGTGTCCTTCTTGCGACCCACGTCGACCGTGGTTTTTCTTTGCCCCCATCCTTTCTTCTGGGGTTTTCTGAATTTCTTCGGAGCCCAACTTCATCACTTTTCTCCCAACACTGTCACATACCTCGCTGCCTATGTGTCCATGTGTGAGAACTTTCTGGGTTGTCGACCGCACTGGGCCTCTTCAAACACATTTTCACCTGCCGCTCTCAGTCGGTAAAAAAGGCCAATCCGAGTGATGAGAGGACACACGTGATCCAGATGTGTGGGGGTTTAGGGATCCAGATGAGGAACAAAAGCACTTTCCCTGCCATGATTCTTCCTGAGTCAGTCAGGGGGTGGCAGTCAACCTAGTTCTATTGTAAGGATGAACCGGCTCCAGGTCAGTCGACCGGTCTTCCTCCATTTTCCACCGAGCGAGTCGAGAAGCCTTCTTCGTTGAGAGTGACTCTAGAGGAGAAAGAGGAGGTTGCTATGCTGGTTGAGTGAGTGGTCCAACTTGTGCACGATGGCGTGACTGTTATGGATTTGCTAGAAGCATTTCTGAGTCGACGCATTTAGCCGCTCCAAGCTCGTGACCACCCAATGTGGATGTACTCAGGCGTTGAGGATAGCACTCGGATCCACCCGGAGGAAGTCAGCAAGGAGATGGTGGAGCTGTGGTTACAAGGCATCACTGGGAATAAGGACAACCCCAGGGGGTCCAGAAGGGTTCCTCCACTCGACAACACCATTGAGCCCGACAAGGTTCAATTCTTTCCTTCCGAGTGTATTTTGCTCTGATATGTGTTAGCTTTTGAAACTGATTAATATCCACTCGACCCTACCCTTTGTAGATCTTTACTGAAATGTATTCGATGCCCAACAAAGAGCAGGAGTAGGAGGGAGAGGCGAGCATGGGTGACAGCGGCGACTGGCACTCTGACGGACGAGGAGACAAGAGAGCGAGGACTCGAGCAGTGGCGAGGAGATCGACTCTCCGCCTCGCACAGAGAGGCGCTCCAAACAGAGGCAGGAACCAGCAAGCATTCGGGGCAAAACGACTCCTCCAACTAGACAACCCTTAAAGCATACTCGGACGTCTTCTCTTGTGCCAACTGAAAAAGCTCCCAAGCAGCCCGAAGTCGTGACGCCAAAGCCCCAAAAGGCTTTGCCCAAGATTAAAGTGTCTGTCACCATCGCTTCTGGGTAATTACTGAGCTCAACTCTCTAGTTTTTGCATGATTCAAACTTTGGTCGACTCACTTTCTTGTTTTGACCGAGTGAATTCTGAATTTTGTAGTGTCACCTCTAGGACTTCTATTTACCAAGATGACGATGAGGAGGAGATGGAAGATGCGATCACCTCTTATGTAGGTATAACTCTTTGCCACTCTGTCATTACTTAATCTGCTCTTTTGGTGGCTGAGTGAACTTCTGTAAATGACTGATTTGTAGCTCCGCCCAATGTCATTGAACTTCTGGATGATAACGAAGACGTGTCGTAGAGGACCATGGGAAGGAGGGGCAAGACTTCAAGAAAGAAGGCATCCGCTGGCCAAACATCTCATTCGGTGCCGGTGACGGAGCCAGTGGTTCCACAGCTTGGAGATGCAAACCGGACTTCTGTCACCTTTGCTGTTCCAGTGTCGAGTGAACATCCTTCATCATCGACTGTGCCTGTCCCTGCTTCATCTGTTCAACGTCACACCTCAGATTCATAGGCTGCCGCGACTGAACCGCCGACTCCTTTCTTCACCACTCATCATGTCCCGGAAGACCAGGCAAGCGCCGCTGCAGAAGCTATATGCCAAGCGGGCCTGATGATGGAGCGGGTGAAGACCGTGCATGAGAATATTCAAGCTACTTATGATGCCAGTGCAGCCCTCCGGGCCAATGTCCAGGCAAGTTGGGTTCCGACTAAACTCCTATCTTGACACTTGTTCTCTTAGGATATGCTACCCAAAAAAACTCTTCTTTGTGCGTCCATCTGTTAGTCTGCACTTCGTATCTGCACACCCACTGGGTGTTTTAATTTATGTTGAATAATTTTTCCAGTTGAGTCGACTAGGTTGTGTCGATTGTAGTTCTTGGACTAGTGGGGGCACGCAGAGTGCACCCACTGGGTGTAGTCCCCGAGGCCGTCGTCGAATGTGTGATTCGGCGGGGGCCTTGATAAAAAGATCTTATCCTTTAGTTCTTCCACTCGGTCTGGGTGGACCATGTCGAGTGGAACCTGAACTAGTGGGGGCACGCAGAGTGCACCCACTGGGTGTAGTCCCCGAGACCACGGTCGACTGCGGGCAGTTGGTTGGGGTCTGAGAATGACTATTGCTGGCCATCGTGTTTTTTTCTTTTCCACTCAGTCTGGGCGGACCATGTTGAGTGAAATCAGAACTAGTGGGGGCACGCTAAGTGCACCCCACTGGGTGTAGTCCCCGAGACTACTGTTGAATGTTTGATTCTGCAGTAGTCTTAGAGTTCTTTTCACTCGGAAGTGAGTAATCTTTGATCCTGTCCATTGATGTATCATTTTGCTGACTGCAAAAATCCTGTGAGCTCATCTCCAAGTTTGCCGGTTTCGAGGAGAAGTAGAGACAGCTCAACCTTGACTTGGAGCTGGCTAATCATAATTTTAAAAAGGCTAAAGACAAAGTAGCTGGTACGGAAGGTAACAACCAGTCGACTGTCTATCTTGACCATCTCTCAAGTTATCTCGTCGTCCTTCTCTCTGACCCGAGTGCATATTCTTCAGAAAAAATGAAACAAGCTCTAGTACAGAAGGACCCTGACCTTGTAGCTGCTCAGAAGGAGGCTCGGGAGAAGACAACACTCACTGACAAGAAGCTGGCTTCAGTCAGGGCACTGGAGGAAGATAACGCCAAGCTAAAGGCATCCCTCACCGAAGCCAACAAAGAAGTGACCCGTATGAAGAAAGACAAAGTTGCTTTGAACGAGAAGATTCAAGGCATTTCTCATAAGAGAAATGACCTGGAGGCTTATCTGTGGACACTCGCCAGGAAGTTGTTCCTTATGCTCGAAGGTATTTTTCCTTATCCGATTGTTTAGCCATCATCAATTCACAATAAAACCGTCGACTCATTATTTCTTTGTGTTTGTAGAATTCTGTCAAAACTTTGAGGAAAAACTGGGCTGATCGAGACAGGCCTAGACCCCATCATTTCCCCTGTCGGTGATGAAGCTGCCATGAACGTGCTCCGACTGGAATCCCGTATCACCAGTGTTACAGACTACCTTGCTCGCCTAAAGGTTGCGGTGTCGCGGATTGACTCAGCGCTTTGGCCACGAGAGATGCTCCAGAATGACCTTGAGTCTTTGATGACTCGACTCAATGAGGTCCCTGGCCGAGTGCAGGAGTAGAAGAAGTCATCTGCTCTCTGCGGTGTTGACGTAGCTCTGTTGCTAGTTCGAGTCCTCTGCAAGGAGACCAAGGAGGAAAAGCTAGCAGCGATCAAGGTTGCCAATACCAGGAGACACGGCTTCCAGTCTTTCATGGAGACCTTTATTGCCGCGTCCACTCGAATTGCAGATGGAATCGACCTGGACGAGTTCGTCGAGCCTGCCAGTCCTCCACTCGCGGAGTGAACCAACTTTTATAATCCGATTGAATTTGCCTCGGTATGCTGAGTGGTCTTGTAATCGTTAAACTCTTCCGGGCCTGATGCCCGAGTACTTTGAACTGTGGTCTGGGACCTCTTAGGTTTTATCTGAACTTGGTTGATTTTGAATCTCTTGGCTCTGATTCTTCAATCTGAACTGCTACTGACTTTGTGGTGCAGCTCAGTCGAGTGGATCATAGACAAGGGCATCTGATGCCGTCCATGTCCTGCTTGTCGTCTTCTTTGCAGGTAAGGATGGAGCGGGCGTTGTATTTGTGTCGCAGCTCTGAGGATAAGGTCGTGGTTAACCTGCACCTTGTTGTCCTTGCGGATAAGGATGGAGTGGACGGGGACATTGTATTTGTGTCTTAGCTCCAAGGATAAGGTCGTGGTTGACCTGCACCTCAACGTCCTTGCAGATAAGGATAGACCGTGTTTAAAACTTAGGCAAGTACGAGACTACAGCTAAGCCCCCAAGTGGGAGGGTTGCTCTCCACTCAGTTGGATTTTTTAAACTTAGGCGAGTACTGGACTGCAGCTAAGCCCCCGAGTGGGAGGGTTGCTCACCACTCGGTAGGATTTTTTAAACTTAGGCAAGCACTGGACTACAGCTAAGGCCTCGAGTGGGAGGGTTGCTCGGCACTTGGTAGGGTTTTGTAAACTTAGGCGAGTACTGGACTACAGCTAAGCCCCCGAGTGGGAGGGTTGCTCACCACTCAATAGGAGTTTTTTCAACTTGGGCGAGTACTGGACTGCAGCTAAGCCCCCGAGTGGGAGGGTTGCTCACCACTCGGTAGGATTTTTGAAACTTAGGCGAGTACTGGACTGCAGCTAAGCCCCTGAGTGGGAGGCATGCTCACCACTGGGTAGGATTTTTGAAACTTAGGCGAGTACTGGACTGCAGCTAAGCCCCCGAGTGGGAGGCATGCTCACCACTCGGTAGGATTTTTGAAACTTAGGCGAGTACTGGACTGCAGCTAAGCCCCCGAGTGGGAGGCATGCTCACCACTCGGTAGGATTTTTGAAACTTAGGCGAGTACTAGACTGTAGCTAAGCCCCCGAGTGGGAGGCATGCTCTCCACTCGGTAGGATTTTTGAAACTTAGGCGAATCGGGTTCGTAGCTAAGCCCCCAAGTGAGCGGATTGCCCCTCACTCGGTGGGATTTTGTTTTTTGAAACTTAGGTGAATCGGACTTGCGGGTAAGCCACCCACTAGGGGGTTTTGGACACATGTATAAGTACTAGCAATCATTTAGGAGGTTGCTAAACCATGTCTATGATTAAACAAACTGAAAGGTACTTCTTATTGCATCTCGACAGCCTGAATGCTTGAGTGTTAAATTGGCGGAGAAGCTCCACATTCCAAGCGCGTGGCTCGTCCTTCTTGTGCTCCACATCATACAGGTGGTATGCTCCATTGTGAAGCACTTTGGTGATAATGAAAGGGCCCTCCCAAGCGGGAGCCAGCTTGTGTGGTCGTTTGTGATCCACTCGGAGAACCAGGTCCCTTCCTGAAATGCTCGACCCCTGACGTTTCTAGCGTGGAACCGACGAAGGTCTTGTTGATAGATGGTCGACCCGATCAGGGCCATTTCTCTTTCCTCTTCCAGAAGGTCAACTGCATCTTCTCGGGCTTGTTCTACTTCTGCCTCTGAGAAGAGTTCCACTCGCGGGGCATTATGGAGTGAATCAGTCGGTAGCACGGCCTCGGCTCCATAAACCAGGAAGAAGGGAGTCCGACCAGTTGACCGATTTGGCGTCGTCCTCAGGCCCCACAGTACTGATGGTAACTCATCTACCCAGGCGCTGGCTGCATGCTTGAGGTCTCGCATTAATCTGGGCTTAAACCCTTGGAGGATCAAACCATTTGCTCTTTCTGCTTGTCCATTTGACTGTGGGTGAGCAACTGAAGGATAGGCGACTTGAGTGCGTTGGGAAGCATAGAAAGCTCTGAACTCATCTGAATCAAGGTTTGAACCATTGTCTATGATGATGCTGTGTGGGACTCCAAATCTGAATGTTAACCCTCTGATGAAGCTGACGGCAGTGCCTGAATCGAGGTTCTTGATGGGCTTGGCTTCAATCCATTTAGGGAACTTGTCAACTGCAACAAGCAGGTGAGTGAAACCACTTCTGCCAGTCCTCGAGGGTCCAACCATATCCAACCCCCAAACGGCAAATGTCCAGATGAGTGGAATGGTCTTCAAGGTTGAAGCGGGCTTGTGTGATATGTTGGAGTAGAACTGACAACTCTCACACTGTCGACTATTTCCTTTGCCATTTCATTTGCTCGCGGCTAGTAAAAACCTCCTCGGTATGCTTTGGCCACTATTGTCCGTGAGGACGCATGGTGACCATAGGTCCCCGAGTGGGTATCATTGAGAATCATTCGACCTTCCTCTGGGGTAATGCATCACTGGGAAACTCCAGACACACTTTCTCTGTACAGTCGACCGCTTATCATGGTGAAGGCTTTAGATCGACGGACGACCTGTCGCGCTTCATCTTCGTCTTCTGGCAGTTCTTTCCTGAGAATATATGCGATATACGGTACAGTCTAATCAGGAATGACAACCAAAACTTCCATGACTAGGTCGACCACGGCTGGGATTTCAACTTCAGTCGGATCAGTGGAACTCTTAGGTTGCGGGGGCTCTTCTGTGAAGGGATCTTCTTGAACTGATGGTGTGTGAAGGTGTTCCAAAAACACATTGTTGGGAATGGGCTCTCGCTTGGAACCTATCTTGCCAGGTCATCTGCTGCCTAGTTCTTCAGTTGGGGAATGTGGTGGAGCTGTAGACCTTCAAACTTCTTTTCCAATTTTCTTACTGCATTGCAATAACCAGTCATGGCTAGGCTTCTGACATCCCACTCTTTCATCACTTGATTGACCACCAAATCTGAGTCGTCGTAGACCATTAGGCGACGGACGCCGAGTGAAATGGCCATTCGTAACCCGTACAACGATACTTCATATTCAGCTTCATTGTTGGAGGAATGAAAGTGAATCTGAAGGACATAACTGAGTTTATCACCTCGCGGAGATACCAAAACTACTCCAGCACCAGAACCATTTACATCTTGGATCCATCAAAAAACATATTCCAATGTTCTGACTGGACTTGTGTCGGCTACTATTGTTCAATCCAGTCGACAAGGAAATCTGCTATTGCCTGGGACTTGATTGCTTTCTTTGCCTCAAACTTGATATCCAACGGAAGGAGTTCAATTGCCCACTTTGCCACTTGACTAGTTGCATCTCTGTTGTTAAGAATTTATGACAATGGAGCATCGCTGACCACTGTGATGCAGTGATCTAAGAAATAATGTGCCACCTTCTTCGAAGTCAGGTAAATTCCATATACAAGCTTCTGATAATGCGGATATCTCTGCTTGGACAGAGTTAAGACTTCAGAAATATAGTACACTGGGCGCTGAACCTTATAGGCTTTACCTTCTTCTTCCCGCTCGACCATGAGTACTGTACTGACAACTTGTCCGGTGGCTGCAATATAAAGCAGTAAAGGCTCTTTGCTGATTGGAGCAGCGAGCACCGGCTGGGTGGAAAGCAGGGTTTTGAGCTCTGCAAACGCTGTGTCAGCTTCAGGAGTCCACTCGAACTTATCAGATTTCTTCATCAGTCGGTAAAGAGGCAATGCCTTTTCACCGAGATGAGAGATGAATCGACTCAAGGCGTCCAAACAACCAATAAGCTTCTGAACGTCGTGTATGCGCATAGGGCTTTTCATTCAGAGTATTGCACCAACCTTCTTTGGGTTAGCATCGATCCCATGTTCGGAAACGAGGAAATCGAGTAACTTTCCGCTTGGAACTCCAAATGTACACTTCGATGGGTTAAGCTTGATATCATACCTTCTCAGATTGGCAAATGTTTCAGCGAGGTCAGTCAGCAGGTCGGAACCTTTTCGCGACTTAACCATCATGTCATCCATGTATGCTTCCACATTCTGACTAATTTGAGTGAGCAGGCACGTCTGTATCATACGCATGAATGTGGCGCCAGCATTCTTGAGACCAAAGGGCATGGTAACATAGCAAAAGCACCCGAATGGGGTGATGAAAGCTGTTTTTATTTCATCAGGTCCATACAGTCGGATATGATGATACCCGGAATATGCGTTCAGAAAAGACAATCGCTCACATCCCGCAGTTGAGTCGACTATTTGATCGATGCGAGGGAGAGGGGAGTGATCTTTCGGGCAGGCCCGATTGGTATGCTTGAAGTCAATACACATACGAAGTGAATCATCCTTCTTGGGAACCATGACTACATTGGCGAGCCACTTGGACTGGTAAATCTCTCGGATGAACTCAGATGCCAGAAGCCGAGCCACTTCCTCACTAATTTCCTTCCTTTTCTCTACGGTGGACCATGGGAGGTGCTCTTTGACAGGTATTGCTTTTGGGTCGACTTGCAAACGGTGCTCAGCCAGTCCCCTGGGCACACCTGGTATGTCAGAAGGTTTCCATGCAAAGATGTCCCAGTTCTCACGAAGGAACTGGATGAGCGCTTCTTCCTATTTGTTGTCGAGTGTTGTTGATATATGAGTCGGAGCAGCACTGGGATCAGTCGGGTGAATATGAACTGGTTTCGTTTCACCAGACGACTTAAAATGCAGACTCTGAAGCAGGCTTCTTAGCTCTCAACAAATCACTCGGATCTGCTGTCTTCTTGCTCCATTTCTATTGCTACCATCTGTTCATCGGCAATCTTCGAGCCCTTCTAGAAGCACTCTTCTGCTCGCTGCAGATTACCAGTGACTGTAATCATGCCCCTAGGGCCAGGCATCTTGAGTTTGAGATACACATAACACGGTCGAGCCATTAAACGGGCATACGCAGTTCTGCCCAGGATAGCATGATAGGCACTGTGAAAATCCACGACTTCAAATGTCAACTTTTCCTTCCGGTAATTCTTTGGATCACCCAAAGCCACGTCAAGAGTGATCTGGCCGAGTGAATCAGCTTTATTTCCCGGTATAACTCCGTGGAACTGCATGTTACTCTCACTAAGTTTGGACATCGGAATGCCCATCCCTTGGAGGGTCTCAACATACAAAATGTTCAATCTGCTGCCACCATCCATCAAAACTTTGGTCAGTCGGGTGCCTCCAATGACCGGGTCGACCACCAACGCTTGCCTCCCAGGGGTGGCAACGTGCAGCGGGTGGTCTAACTGGTCGAATGTGATAGGATTCTTTGACCATTTCAGATATGTTGTTGTTGCCGGAGCAACCATGTTTACTTCCCTATTGATGACTTTCAGTCAACTTTTGCTTTCAACATCAGCAAAAATCACCAAAGTGGAATTGATATAGGGAAATCCATCATCATGCTCTTCCTTGTTCTCATCCTTATCAGATTCTTTTTCCTTCTCACTGGGTTGCTTTTCTCTGAACTGTTGTATAAGGACTCGACACTGCCGAGTGGTATGCTTGGGATAGATGAGATTTCCCTCTTCATCCTTCTTGATGTGAATGTGACATGGTAAATCCAACACGTCGTTCCCGGCTGCATCTTTCACCTTCTTAGGGGTCCAGGGCCCTTTAGGTTTTCCATTAGATTTTCCTTGGGTTGCGACTGCAACTTCTCCAGGCGCTGCTGGTTCTGCTTTGCGCTTCTGCTTCTGACTGGAATTACCTCCTCCAGTCTCCTGGCCGACTGGTTTGCTCTTGCCACTGCAGAGTCGGTCTTCTACTTTGCTGTTGGCGTACCGAGTGGCTATCTCCATCATTCAAGTCAAAGACATGTCTCCCATCCGACCGATTTTCAGGTTGAGCTCTCGGTACCAAACGCCCTCCTTGAAGGCGCAAACTGCTTGGTGGTGAGACACATTCTCCACAGTGTGGTGTAAAGTGGTCCACCTCTGGATGTAATCCCTCAAAGTTTCATTCAGTTTTTGCACGCAATGCTGCAATTCTGTCAATCCTGCTGGCCGTTTGCACGTGCCCTCAAACGTTCTGACAAACACTCGGGCCAACTCTTCCCAGCTGAAAATACTGCTTGGAGCCAACTGATTCAACCAAGCTCTAGCTGAACCTTCAAGCATCAGGGGGAGATGCTTCATGGCAACTTCATAATTTCCTCCACCGATCTGCACATCCACTCGGTAGTGTTCAAGCCAGGTGTCAGGCTTTGATTCACCAGTGAATTAACTGACCCTAGTCGCCAACCTGAAGTTGGGAGGGATCTCTGCAGCCCTGATGGCCCTGCTAAAACACTCGGGACCAGAAACATATACCCTGCTTCCAGTCGGGCGATCTCTATCTTGCCCTTCTCTATGTGCTTGATTCTTGTCCACCAAACCTTGCACCAAAATGGACCTTGCATCAAACCGTGGCTCTCTTGGGTCGACTGGCCTCCTCCACTCCTTGTTGTATGGGCGCCTATCATCATAATCTCGGGGCACGTACGATTAGCCCCTCGAAGGGGGTGTAGGCACTCGACGGCGGTCATCACGGTCGAGCCGATGATCTTGCTGCACATGGTTCCGACCCAAATACTGCCCCTTGACGATGCCCACGCCCCTCACGCGGCGGAGGTGATCTTGGGCTGTGAGCCGACTGAACGGTATCAACCACCACTAATCTGCTATGGATCCTGTTGCGCGACTGAGAAACTGCAGTGTTTTGCTCTCCTGCTGCTCAGAGCAGCGCTCTGATCTGCATCAAACCTCTACCAGCTTCCGACTGGGACGACTGAATGGATTCTGCTATACGGGCCGCAGCGGTAAGATTCTGAATCGGAGTGCGGTATACATGTGGTTCCAGTGGAAATAACTGCCACTGCCGTCGACTGGACTCGGGAATCTGTCGGCGAGCGCGGTCGTCGAGTGCACGCTGAAGGTTCTCCAGTTGGGTGCGCTCAGCCAAAATGGCCAAACACGCCGCCTCCAAGGTCCGAGCCTTAGAGGACTCGCCGACAACGGGCGTGTGGAGGTGAAGTTCCTCCATCTGCTGAGAAGAGAGAGTTTTGGGGTGGTATTCTTCATGAACGCGCGATGGATCGCCACCATCTTCGTCACCGCCATTGCGACGCATGCCAGGTGGGCTGCGATGCGTGTCGACCATCAGGACCACCACCGCGTGGTCACTACTATCGCACTCGCATAGGGTCTTGACGGAGCTAGTCGACAGGTCGAACAAGCTGTAGAGAGATTCATCGGGCTCGATTGCCGCGACTTGAGGGGTGACCGACTGACGCGCCACCGCGTGCTTCACCCACCGCTAAAGCCGTGACCGACCGGATTGCTTGTGACGGTGAGCAGCGGGGGGCGAAGATGCTGCAGGGGCCGACTGATACTGAGTCGGCGGCTGCCGCAGAAGGACAACTCGAACGCAGACGCAAAAGTGTGTCGCCCCATGGACGGGGAGCGCCTCGACGTCGAGAGGAGCTTCCTGAAGCCAAGCGGAGTCGTCGGCGATGAAGATGAGCGCGCCGAGATGGATCTCACGGCCCTCAGCCAAACCTCCGCCGGAAACCATGATGAAAGGACTCGGAGAAATCGCAACCTCATCGGAAAGTCGCTAAGACACCTGCCCCACGGTGGGCGCCAACTGTCGTGGTTCTAAGTCTGACAGTGAAGTAAGGGGGTTGGAATGTAGAGGCAAGATCCTAGCTACGGTGAGATTGTGCATGCAAGATACACGAGTTCAGGCCCTTCGCGGTGGAAGTAACAGTCCTACGTCTCGGTGCCCCGGGGCTCAGTCGATTGGATTATGCGTGAAGTTACAGGGGGTGCGAACCCTTGTCCCAGAGGAGGGGGTGGCTTATATAGAGTGCGCCAGGACCCCAGCCTTCCCTCATTACATAGGGTTCAATGTACATAAAGAGGGGACGTTACTGGTAACGTCAGCATTAAAGTGATATAAATGACCCTTAAGACTATGGAGTGAACGCCTGACCGTTGCCATCCTAAGTGGACTTAGATCTTCTACGCTCCAAGTGGTTTCTGATGTGGTCGAATGACTATATCATGGTCGAATGGAATTGGGTTACCCGAGTGGAACTCATGCTCGAGTGGGTTGCATCTTGAGGTGATTCCAGTCGTAGAATTCCTGTCCTTTGAATGTCTTTGACTATAGGGCAGTGTCCTTGGGAAGGGTGCTTAGATCAGGTCTATTACCCTACCCTAGGTACACGACACCGTCACCGGGATGTGCAATGAATCAAGAGTGACATGTATGAAAGAATTATGAAGGTAGCTTTGCCACAAATACGATGTTAACTACATGATCATGCAAAGCAATATGACAATGATGGAGCATGTCATAACAAACGGAACGATGGAAAGTTGCATGGCAATATATCTTGGAATGGCTATGGAAATGCCATAATAGGTAGGTATGGTGGCTGTTTTGAGGAAGGTAAATGGTGGGTTTATGGTACTGGCGAAAGTTGCACGGTACTAGAGAGGCTAGCAATGGTGGAAGGGTGAGAGTGCGTATAATCCATGGACTCAACATTAGTCAAAAAGAACTCACATACTTATTGCAAAAATTTATTAGTTATCGAAACAAAGTACTACGCGCATGCTCCTAGGGGGATAATTGGTAGGAAAATACCATCGCTCGTCCCCGATCACCACTCATAAGGAAGACAATTAATAAATAAATCATGCTCCGACTTCATCACATAACGGTTCACCATACATGCATGCTACGGGAATCACAAACTTTAACACAAGTATCTCTCAAATTCACAACTACTCAAATAGCATGACTCTAATATCACCATCTTCATATCTCAAAACAATCATAAAGAATCAAACTTCTCATAGTATTCAATGCACTTTATATGAAAGCTTTTATTATACCCATCTTGGATGCCCATCATATTAGGAATAATTTTATAACCAAAGCAAATTACCATGTTGTTCTAAAAGACTCACAAAATAATATAAGTGAAGCATGAGAGATCAATAATTTCTATAAAATAAAACCACCATCGTGCTCTAAAAAGATACTCCCTCCGTTCCAAATTACTCGTCGTAGAAGTGGATGTATCTAGAACTAAAATACATCTAGATACATCCATTTCTGCGATGAGTAATTCAGAACGGAGGGAGTATAAGTGAAGCACTAGAGCAAAATTATCTAGCTCAAAAGATATAAGTGAAGCACATAGAGTATTCTAATAAATTCCGATTCATGTGTGTATCTCCCAAAAGGTGTGTACAGCAAGGATAATTGTGGTAAACTAAAAAGCAAAGACTCAAATCATACAAGACGCTCCAAGAAAAACACATATCATGTGGTGAATAAAAATATAGCCTCAAGTAAGTTACTGATAGACGAAGACGAAAGAGGGGATGCCTCCAAGCTTAGGCTTTTGGTTGTCCTTGAATTTTACCTTGGAGTGCCTTGCGCATCTCCAAGCTTAGGATCTTGCCACTCCATATTCCAAAATCCATCAAATCTTTACCCAAAAACTTGAAAACTTCACAACACAAAATTTAACAGAAAATCTCATGAGCTCCGTTAGTATAAGAAAACAAACCACCACTTTAATGTACTGTAATTAACTCATTCTTTATTTATATTGGTGTTAAACCTACTTTATTTCAACTTCTCTATGATTCATACCCCCCGATACTACCCATAGATTCATCAAAATAAGCAAACAACATGCGAAAACCAGAATCTGTCAAAACAGAACAGTCTATAAAAATCTGGAGGTTTCGAGTACTTCTGTAACTCCAAAAATTCTAAAAAGTTAGGACGACCTAAATAATTTGTATATTGATCAACTGAAGTTGGAATTGGTATTTTATCGCTCTCTGGTAAAAAATGAAAATTATTTTCGTGACGGCATACTTTCTGTTTTTATCAACAAGATCAAACAACAATCACCCAAGAAGATCCTAAAGGCTTTACTTGGCACAAACACTAATTAAAACATAAAAAACACAATCATAATAGAGGCTAGATAAATTATTTATTACTAAACAGGAACAAAAGTAAAGAACAAAAATAAAATTGGGTTGCCTCCCAACAAGCGCTATCGTTTAACGCCCCTAGCTAAGCATAAAACCAAGAATAGATCTAGGTATTGTCATCTTTGATATGCAATCCATAAGTGTCTCTCATAATTGATTCATAAGGCAATTTAATTTTATTTCTAGGAAAGTGTTCCATGCCTTTCCTTAACGGAAACTGAAATCTAATATTTCCATCTCTCGTGTCAATAATTGCACCAATCGTTCTAAGGAACTACCAAGAATAATAGGACATGTAGGATTGCAATCTATATCAAGAACAATGAAATCCACGGGCACATAATTCCTATTTGCAACAATAAGAACATCATTAATCCTTTCCATAGGTTTCTTAATGGTGGAATCTGCAAGGTGCAAATTTAAAGAACAATCATCAAATTCACGGAAACCTAACACATCACACAAAGTTTTTGGAATCATGGAAACACTAGCACCCAAATCACACAAAGCATAGCATTCATAATCTTTAATCTTAATTTTAATAGTATGTTCACACTCATCATAAAGTTTTCTAGGAATAGAGACTTCTAGTTCAAGTTTTTCTTCATAGGATTGCATTAAAGCATCAACAATATGTTTAGTAAAAGCTTTATTTTGACTATAAGCATGAGGGGAATTTAACACGGATTGCAACAAGGAAATTCAATCTATCAAAGAGCAATTATCATAATTAAATTCCTTGAAATCCAAAATAGTGGGTTCATTGCTATGTAAAGTTTTGACCTCTTCAATCCCACTTTTATTAATTTTAGCATCAAGATCTAAAAACTCTGAATCATTGGGACGCCTTTTAACTAAAGTTGACTCATCTCCAGTCCTATCTTTATCAAGATTCATATTGGAAAACAAAGATTTAATAGGAGACACATCAATCACTTTTAGATCTTCATCATTATTATCATGAAAAGTAGAAGAACACGCTTTCACAAAGCAATCTTTTTTAGCACGCATCCTAGCGGTTCTTTCCTTGCACTCATCAATGGAAATTATCATGGCTTTGAGAGACTCATTGATGTCATGCTTAGGTGGAATAGATCTAAGTTTCAAAGAATCAACATCAAGATAAATTTTATCCATGTTCCTAGCCAACTCATCAACTTTAAGCAATTTTTCTTCAACCAAAGCATTGAAATTCTTTTGCGAACTCATAAATTCTTTAACACTAGTCTCAAAATCAGAGGGAATCTTATTAAAATTTCCATAAGAGTTGTTGTAGGAATTACCATAATTATTAGAGGAATTATTAGGAAACGACCTAGAATTAAAGTTTCCTCTATACGCGTTGTTACCAAAATTGTTCCGAACAACAAAATTCACATCCATAGATTCATTATTATTCTCAATCAAAGTGGACAAAGGCATATCATTTGGATCAGAAGAAGCACTCTTATTAGAAAGCAATTTCATAAGTTCATCCATCTTTCCACTCAAAACATTAATCTCTTCAATCGCATGAACTTTTTTACTAGTGGATCTTTTGGTGTGCCATTGAGAATAATTAACCATAATATTGTCTAGGAGTTTAGTAGCTTCTCCTAAAGTGATTTCCATAAAAGTTCCTCCTGCGGCCGAATCTAAAAGATTTCTAGAAGCAAAATTCAATCAGGCATAATTTTTTTGTATAATCATCCATAAATTCAAACCATGTGTAGGGAAATTACGTATCATTAATTTCATCCTCTCCCAAGATTGTGCAACATGCTCATGATCAAGTTGCTTAAAATTCATAATATCGTTTATAAGAGAGATGATCTTAGCGGGAGGAAAATACTTAGAGATAAAAGCATCTTTGCACTTATTCCATGAATCAATACTATTTTTAGGCAAAGAAGAGAACCAAGTTTTAGCACAATCTCTAAGAGAAAACGGAAATAGCTTGAATTTAACAATATCATTATCCACATCTTCCTTATTTTGCATATCACACAAATCAACACAGTTGTTTATATGGGTAGCGACATCTTCACTAGGAAGGCCAGAAAATTGATCTTGCATGACAAGATTCAACGAAGCAGCATTAATTTCACAAGATTCAACATCGGTAATAGGAGCAATCGGAGTGGTAACAAAATCATTGTTGTTGGTATTGGGAAAGTCACATAATTTAGTATTATCTTGAGCCATCGTGACAAATAGTCAATCCAACACACAATCACACAATAAGAACGCGAAAAAAGCGAATGGGAAAGGGCGAATAAAATGGCAAAGGGTTTTCGAAAATGTTTTAGAAGTGGGGGAGAGGAAAACGAGAGGCGAACGACAAATAATGTAATGCGAGGGAGAAGAGTTTATGATGGGTACTTGGTATGTCTTGCCTTGAGCATAGATCTCCCCGTCGACGGTGCCAGAAATCCTTCTTGCTACCTCTTTAGCATGCGTTGGTTTTCCCTTGAAGAGGAAAGGGTTATGCAGCAAAGTAGCATACGTATTTCCCTCAATTTTTGAGAACCAAGGTATCAATCTAGTAGGAGATAACACACAAGTCACCTAGTACCTGCACAAACAATCAAGAACCTTGCAACCAACGCAATAAAGGGGTTATCAATCCCTTCACGGTCACTCGCAAAAGTGAGATCTGATAAAGATAGATAATTTTGGTATTTTTGTTGTATAGAGTGGAAAGTAAAGATTGCAAAATAGTAAACGAGATGTGATGTAAATAAAAAGAGATGCAATATAATAAGAAAGAGACCTGGGGGCCATAGGTTTCACTAGTGGCTTCTCTCATGATAGCATGTATTACGGTGGGTGAACAAATTACTGCCGAGCAATTGATAGAAGAGCGCATAGTTATGAGAATATTTAGGCAATGATCATGAATATAGGAATCACGTCCGTGTTAAGTAGACCGAAATGATTCTGCATCTACTGCTATTACTCCACACATCGAACGCTATCCAGCATGCACCTAGAGTATTAAGTTCATAAGAACAGAGTAATGCATTAGGCAAGATGACAAGATGTAGAGGGATAAACTCAAGCAATATGATATAAACCCCATCTTTTTATCCTCGATGGCAACAATACAACATGTGCCTTGCTGCCCCTACTGCCACTGGGAAAGGACACCGCAAGATTGAACCCAAAGCTAAGCACTTCTCCCATTGCAAGAAAGATCAATATAGTAGGCCAAACTAAACCGATAATTCGAAGAGACTTGCAAAGATATCAAATCTTGCATATAAGAATTCAGAGAAGAACCAAATATTATTCATAGATAAACTTGATCATAAATCCACAATTCATCGGATCTCGACAAACACACCGCAAAAAGTATTACATCGAATAGATCTCCAAGAACATCAAGGAGAACTTTGTATTGAGAACCAAAGAGAGAGAAGAAGCCATCTAGCTAATAACTATGGACCCGAAGGTCTGTGGTAAACTACTCACACATCATTGGAGAGGCTATGATGTTGATGTACAAGCCCTCCGTGATCGATTCCCCCTCTGACAGATCGCCGGAAAAGGCCCTAGATGGGATCTCACGGGTATAGAAGGTTGTGGCAGTGGAAAAGTGGTTTCTTGGCTCTCATGGATGTTTTTAGGGTATAAGAGTATATATAGGCGAAAGAAGTACGTCGGTGGAGCTCCGTGGGGCCCATGAGGGTAGGCGCGCCCTCCTGCCTCATGGCCGCCTCACGGATTTCCAGACTTCCACTCCAAGTCTCCTAGATTGCGTTTGTTCCAAGAAAGATCCTCACGAAGGTTTTGTTCCGTTTGGATTCCGTTTGATATTCCTTTTCTGCGAAACGCTAAAATAGGCAAAAAAAAAAACAGAAACTGGCACTGGGCCTCTGATTAATAGGTTAGTCACAAAAATAATATAAAAGAGCATATTAAAGCCCATTAAACATCCAAAACAGATAATATAATAGCATGGAACAATCAAAAATTATAGATACGTTGGAGACGTATCACTGCCGCGTCCCAGTACAACCTCGACTAGAACTTTGGATATCCGCGAGGCCAGACGTGGCCCTAGACCAACTTAGGACAAAAGCCTAAGGTTAGGGGAGTACGTATCTCTCACCGACATTACATTCAAGTTCACACACTCATTCCAGTTATCGGTGTTCATACTTTTTCATTGTATCATCCATGCTAGTTTATTTTCATTTCCCCACCTTCCTCTTGTGTGTTTGAAAAACTTTGAGAAAATCCAAAAATATTAGTTGTATCTTATTTTTAGTTTTCCTTTCCTTGTTTATTTAGTAGTAGTATTAATGAAAACCCAAAAAGATTTCTTGTTCATCTTTTGCTTGTTGAGAGCTTTCCTGTGTAAATAGTTTTTCTCTTTCTTGTTTTTACTTTCTTTAGAAAAATAAAAAAATCAAAAAAATATTTCAGTGTGTTTCTTTGAAATTCTTTTTCCTTTCTTTGGGTCGCAAGGAGAAGACCATGATGAAAATGTTGAGTGGCTCTCATATGCATTATTGTTGATCTAATAGAGAGCCCATATTACCTTGTCTTCTCCTCTGAATAAATGCTTGCAGATTCCATCTTAGTCCAATGCACGTGCACTATTATTATTATCCACACCGTTCGGTCGTGAAAGTGAAAGGAAATAATGACAATATATGATGAACTGGCTGAGATGAGGAAAAGTTGGTATGAAGGCGGCCTGTCTTGTTATTGTAAATATGATTTGTTCATCGTTCTTGCTTCAGCCTATTATGAATGAAACATGTTTGCAATGACAATTAGAGATTATAGTTACTCATGCCATGCTTAATTAGCTAGGAGTTTATAATGGTTTACCTTGCATGCCAACATGCTTTTAAAATGGTTGTGATGTGGTATGATAGGGATGGTATCCTCCTTTGAATGATTCATGTGGCTTGACTTGACACATGTTCACGCATGTAGTTGTAACAAAATCAACATAGCCTCCACGATATTTATGTTCATGGTGATTTATATCCTACTCATGCTTGCAATCAATGTTGGTTAATCTCAATGCATGTTTATGATTGTATTCGCTCTCTAGTTAGTCGCTCCTCAATCTTTTGCTGGCCTTCACTTGTACTAAGCGGGAATACTGCTTGTGCATCCACTTCCATAGACCCAAAGTTGTTCCATATGAGTCCACCATACCTACCTATATGCGGTATTTACCTGCCATTCCAAGTAAATTTGCATGTGCCAAACTCTAAACCTTCAAATGATAAATTTTTTGTATGCCCAAATCGCTCATGTAGCGACTGGGAGCTGTCAGTATCTTCCATGCTAGGTGGGTTATTATCACAATGAGTGTTGATTCACTTGTCATTCACGAGAAAGTGGCTGGTAATCGGGATGCCTAGTTCCATGCTCAAATCAAAATAAAATTTCAAACAAAACTCCCCTAGGAGTGTTGTTGGTATGGACGGTACCCATTATTTCAGACCAGCCGTGGAGTGTGCTTGTTGGTGAAGGGGAGTAAAAACTTTACCATTCTTTTTGGGAACCGCCTATAATGTATCTAGTATGAAAGATACCGATATCTCTTGGTTGTTATGTTGATAATGAAAGCATACCGCTCAAAATTATATTCATCTCTGTTTTAGAAGATCGAGCTCTGGCACCTCTGCAAATCCCTGCTTCCCTCTGCGAAGGGCCTATCTATTTAGTTTTATTGCTGAGTCATCATCCTCTTATAAAAAGCACCACCATCATTTGTATGCATTGTTATTAATTGATATTGAGTACGAGTGTGACTTGACCTCTTTTACAATGAATTACAATGTCTAGTCAGTCCTTGATCTTTAGGGGTGCTCTGCATTTATGTTTTATGGTCTCAGAAAGGGCTAGCGAGATACCATTATATCATATCATATCATGATTGTTTTCAAAAAGTGTTATCATCCGAGATTTATTATTATTGCTCGTTAGTTGATTATGCCATTGATATGAGTAAATGTGAGACCTAAATGTTATCGTGAATATGGTTAGTTCATAATCTTTGCTGAAAACCTGAATGCTGGCTTTACATATTTATAACAACAAGATCAAACAGAGTTTGTAAAAGTTTTTCTTCATCGCTTTCAGTTTGTCAACTGAATTGCTTGAGGACAAGCAATGGGTTAAGCTTGGGGGAGTTGATACGTCTCCATTGTATATACTTTTCTAAACTATTTTTCCCTTATTTTGGACTCTAATTTGCATGGTTTGAATGGAGGTAACCTGGACTGACGTTGTTTTCAACAGAATTGCCTTGGTGTTATTTTGGTGCAAAAATAGAAGTTATCGGAATGACCTGAAAATTCATGGAGAATATTTTTGGAATAACTAAAAAAATATTGGCAAAAGAATCAACCAGAGGGGACCCACCAGTTGTCCACAAGGGTGGGGGGCGTCCCCTAGGGCACGCCCCTGCCTTGTGCGGTCCCCTAGACCTCCACCGACCTCAACTCCAACTCCATATATTCACGTTCGGGGAGAAAAAACATCAGGGAGAAGGATTCATCGCGTTTTACAATACAGAGCCGCTCCCACCTCTCGTTCTTCATCAGGAGAGCTGATCTGGAGTTCGTTCGGGGCTCCGGAGAGGGGAAATTGTCGCCATGAACATAACCAACCTTCCTCCATCACCAATTTCATGATGCTCACCGCCGTGCGTGAGTAATTCCATCGTAGGCTTGCTAGACCGTGATGGGTTGGATGAGATTTATCATGCAATCAAGTTATTTTTGTTAGGGCTTGATCCCTAGTATCCACTATGTTCTAAGATTGATGTTGCTATGACTTTGCTATGCTTAATGCTTGTCAGTAGGGCCCGAGTGCCATGATTGAGATCTGAACCTATTATGTTTTCATGAATATATTTGTGTTCTTGATCCTATCTTGCAAGTTGTAGACACCTATTACGAGTTATGATCCGCATACCCCAAGGTGACAATAATTGGGATTCTTTCCGGTGATTATTGTAGTTTGAGGAGTTCATGTATTCACCAAGTGCTAATGCTTTGGTCCGGTTCTCTATTAAAAGGAGGCCTTAATATCCCTTAGTTTCCATTAGGACCCTACTACCACGGGAGGGGTAGGGCAAAAGATGGCATGCAAGTTCTTTTCCATAAGCACGTATTACTATATTCAGAATACATGCCTACGTTATACTGATGAATTGGAGCTAGTTATGTCTCACCCTCGGTTATAACTATTGCATGATGAATGCCATTCAACATAAATCCATCACTGATCCATTGCCTACGAGTTTATTTCATGTTGATCTTTGCTAAGTTACTTTTCCGTTGCCGCTGTTATGATTGCTACAAAACTGCTACTGTTACTTTTGCCACCGTTACCTCTACTTCCATACTACTTTGCTACTAAATACTTCACTACAGATATTAAGTCTTTCAGGTGTTGTTGGATTGACAACTCAGCTGATAGTACTTGAGAATATTCTTTGGCTCCCCTTGTGTCGAATCAATAAATTTGGGTTGAATACTCTACCCTCGAAAACTGTTGCGATCCCCTATACTTGTGGGTTATCAACCAACAACTTTTTGGGGGAGTTTGTTTTATTATTTTTGCAATTTTGATCATGGGACCGGGCATCCCGATTACCATCCCCTCTCATCAAGGACGAGTGAATCAACACTCATCATGATAATAACCCACTTAGCATGGAAGATACCGACTGTTGGGGATCGTTGCAGAAATTAAAATTTTCTACGCATCACCAAGATCAATCTATGGAGAGACTAGCAACGAGAGAGAGGGGAGTGTATCTTCATACCCTTGAAGATCACGATGTGGAAGCATTACAAGAACGCGGTTGGAGGAGTCGTACACGCAGCAATTTAGATCGCGGTCGATTCCGATCTAAGCGCCAAACAATGGCGCCTCCGCGTTCAACACACGTGCAGTCCGGTGACGTCCCCCGCGCCTTGATCTAGCAAGGAGGATGGAGAGGTTGGGGAACACAACTCCAGCAGCAGCACGGCGGCGTGGTGGTGGTGGAGCAGCGTGGTTTCCAGTAGGGCTTCGCCAAGCACTGTGAAGGATGAGGATGTGGAGAGGTAGGGATGCACCAAGGGAGAGAGAGAGACTCGTGTCCTTGGCATCCCCAAAACCCCCACTATATATAGGAGGAGGGGGTGGCTACGCCCCCTCTAGGGTTCCCACCCTAGGGGGTGCGGCATCCCTAGATGGGATTGGAGGGGCGACCAATAGGGGGAGAAGGGGGGCGCGCCCTAGGGTGGGCCTTTAGGCCCATCTGCACCTAGGGTCTCCCCCCCTCTCCTCCTAGCTGCGCCTTGGGCCTTGGTGGGAGGCGCACCATCCTACTCAGGGGCTGGTCCTTTCCCACTCTTGGCCCATTCAAGCCTCCGGGGCTAGCGGCCCCTCCCGATGGACCCCCGGAACCCTTCCGGTGGTCCCGGTGCATTATAGGTGACAGCCGAAATACTTCTGGTGGCCAAAACCTCACTTCCTATATATTATTCTTTACCTCCGAACCATTCTGGAACTCCTCGTGACGTCCGAGATCTTATCCGGGAATCCAAACAACATTCGGTAACTACGTACAAACTTTCCCTATAACCCTAACGTCATCGAACCTTAAGTGTGTAGACCCTACGGGTTCGGGAGGCATGTAGACATGATGGAGACATCTCTCCGATCAATAACCGACAACGGGATCTGGATACCCATGTTAGCTCCCACATGTTCCACGATGATCTCATCGGATGAACCACAATGTTGGGGATTCAATCAATCCCGTATACAATTCCCTTTGTCCATCGGTATGTTACTTGCCCGAGATTCGATCGTCGGTATCCCAATACCTCGTTCAATGTCGTTATCGGAAAGTCACTTTACTCGTTCCGTAATGCATGATCCTATGACCAAATTTTTTTGTGAGGAGGAGTTATTGGTCACACTTATCTTGGAAGAAGGGAAGAATGTCATCGTTGTTCACCAAATGGTAGAAGTCATCGAGAATTCCTGCATCCCTCAAGAAAGTGTTGCACTGCCATTCGCACGGCCGTACTTCTGCAGCACCAGGAAGGTGATACTTGGGCTTCAGAACCTCCTTAGGAGCCTGGCTTGAGAATCCTCTTATCCTCCACTAGAGTATTTTCTTTTTCTATTTTTTTTGAAATTTTTAGTGACTCAAAATAAAAGTGAACCAAACTCAACAAAATTGATAGCAACTACTCCCATAAGTATCTAGAGGCTATATCATGCATCAAAACTATTTTGGACAACATAAATTTGACATGCAAGCTCAAGAACATGGTCACCACAGCAACAAAAAATTGCAATATATAAAGCACTACAATGAAAACTAATTGGACCATTGGAGGAGTCACATACCGAAGAACAATCTCCCAAAACAGTTTTGGAAACGGAGTTCCGAGCAAGGAGATAAAAATTTGTAGCCAACTGAGCAACAACACGGGTTTGAACAAGCAAGCGATTTTTTCTGGAGGAAGAAAGGAGTGGGTGGCTGGGATAAGTGAGTGGGTCCCTATGGGACCCACAAGTCCACTAGGCGCGCCCCAAGGGGGTGGCGTGCCCTGTGAGCTTGGAGCTCACAGGTGCACCCCTAGGTTGTGTTCAGTGCAAACAATTCTTATATATTCCACAAAAAATCATACTAAATTTTCAGGGCATTCTGAGAACTTTTATTTCTGGTCATTTTTTATTCCATGGAAAATCCAGAAAACATGAAAAACATGGCATTTCTTCTTTATTAACTTTAAATAACAGAAAGTAAATAATGGATACAGTAGGTTGTGATTACTAAATTCATTGACCCCATGCCCCCCCAAAAAAGAATCCATTAATAAGGTCGATCAAGTCTTATTGACAAACTACTTTCGAGTGACATGAAACCGAAGAACCTTCGTATGACACTAGGTTACCTTAACAGGGATGTGTATCTCCCAATAATAAGAGTTTCATATTTCTTTATGATAGTAGGAAGAGGGAGTTCAAAACATCCAATAGTAATTGTTGGACCCTTTTCATATTTCTTTTTTTGCAATCAATAACAACCCCTGCAGTATTTAAGGAGGGTCTACCAAGGATAATCGGCATCTTGTCGTCCTCAGACATATCAAGCATAACAAAATATGTCGAGATAGTAACATTTGCAACTACAACAGGCACATCCTCAGAAATACCGAGAAGTATAGCGGTTAGATTTATCCACCATTTGCAATGATATTTCTGTGGGTGTGAGTTTATTCAAATCAAGTCTTTTATATAAAGAGAAAGGCATAACACTAACACCGGATCCTAAATCACATAAAGCAGTTTTAACATATTTTCTTTTAATGGAGCATGGTATAGTGGGTATTCCTGGGTCTCCTAGTTTCTTTGGTACGCCATTCTTAAAAGAATAGCTTGAAAGCATGGTTGAAATTTCAGGTTCGGGTATTTTTCTTTTATTAGTGACAATATCTTTCATATACTTAGCATAAGGGGCCATCTTTAAAATATCAGTCAAGTGGGTACGCAAAAAGACTGGCCTAAACATTTCAGTAAAGCATTCAAATTATTCTTCATCCTTATTCTTAGATGGTTTAGTTGGGAAAGGCATGGGTTTCTGAACCCATGGTTCGCTTTCCTTACCATGTTTTCTAGCAATGAAATCCCTTTTATCATAACATTTATTTTCAGAAGGTGGGTTATCAAGATCAATAGCGGGTTCTATTTCAGCATCATTATCTGGTTCTTTATCATTGTCTAGTTGATCATCCACATGAACTTCATCATTGTAATTATCATTATCATTATTAGTAGGTGAATGTTCATTACTAGATTGTGTTTCAGCATCAGAAATAGAAACATCTTTAGTATCTTTAGAAGGTTTTCTACTTCAGGTTCACTAGAAGCATGCAAAGTCTTATCATTTTTTCTTTTCCTTTTTAGAAGGGCTAGGTGCATCAACATTAATTCTTTGAGAGTCTTGTTCTATTCTTTTAGTGTGACCTTCGGGATAAAGTGGCTCCTAAGTCATTCTACCTCCTCTAGTGATTACTCTAATAGCATGATCATTCATATTACTATTCATTTCATTAAGCCAATTACTTTGAGATTACAACTTGTTCTAACTGGGTTTGAACCATAGAAGCATGTTTTCCTACACCTTAAACATCATTTTTAATTCTAAACAAGAAGTCACTCAAGCGATCAATCATATAGGCATCACGTTTCCGTGTTTCTTAACATAAGCATTGAAGTGATCTTGCTTGATAATGTGTTATCAAATTCATACAAGCATTGAATAGGAGATTTACTATAAGGATTATCACCTTCCTCAAACTTTATAACATAATTTACCTCTACCACACCTGTGGTGGTGTGTCAATACCATGTATTTGTTCAACAGGTGGTAAATTCTTAATGTCTTCAACATTAATACCTTTTTCTTTCATACATTTCTTTGCCTCTTACATATCTTTAGGACTAAGAAATAAAATAGCCATCTTCTTCGGAGTAGGTTTAGGTGGTGGTTTAGAAGTTTCCAATCATTATCATTCCTTAGTATATTATTCAATAGATCTTCAGCTTGTTCAACAGTTCATTCCTTGAAAACGCAACCAACACAACTATTTAGGTAATCCCGAGAAGCGTCGGTTAGTCCATTATAAAAGATATCAAGCATTTCATTTTTCTTGAGAGTATGATTAGGCAAATCATTAAGTAATTGGAGAAGCCTCCCCCAAGCTTGAGGGAGATTCTCTTCAATTTGCACAAAGTTAAATATTTCCTGTAACTGTAAGGCAGCTTGTTTCTTATGAGCAGCAAACTATTTTTCATAGACATAATATATCATATCTTGGGGACTACGCACACAACCAAGAGCAAGAGTATTAAACATATCTTAGCATCACCCTTTAACGAAAAAGGAGACAACTTAAGAATATAATAATAGCAATTTTTTCGTCATCAGCAAATAGGGTGGCTATATCGTTCGACTTAGTAAGATGTGCCACAATGGTTTCAGTTTCATAACCATGGAAAGGATTAGATTCAACCAAAGTAATTAACTCGGGATCGATAGAGAATTCACAATCCTGATCAGTCACAAAGATAGGTGAAGTAGCAAACTCAGGATCATATTTCATTCTAGCATTCAGATAATTTTCTTTCAGCTTACATAGTAATTTCTTAAGATCATCTCTATCATTATAAGCAAGAAATTATGTAGCTATCTCTCCATCCATAACACAACCCTCAGGTATCTTAGGAAATTCATATCTAGGAGTGCTAGGTCTAATAGGTGTTTCATAATTCTCAGTTTTAATAATTTCATCAGTTTCATCATTCTCAAATTCTTTAGCACCAGCAAGTTGTTCATCAAGAAATTCACCTAGTGGCACATTATCATCAAGAAAAGTACTAGCATCATCAATAGCATCATTCATAGAAGAAGTAGCATCATCAATTACTTGTGACATATCGGAATTAACAGCAGGTGGTGGTGTTGCAAGCTTACTCAAAACAGAAGGCGAACCAAGTGCAGAGCTAGATAACAGTTCCTTACCTCCTCGTTCTAGAGGTAATGATCTTGGTTCTATCATCCTTAAGATTCTTCATAGTGATCAACATATATAAATCCCAATTGACTCAGCAAATATAGCTATGCTCGCTGGCAACAACACCAGAAAATGTCTTGATAACTGATATCCACAAGTATAGGGGATCACAACTGTTTTCGAGGGTAGAGTATTTAACCCAAATTTATAGATGCAACACAAGGGGAGCCAAAGAATATTTGCAAGTATTAGCAGCTCAGTCGTCAATTCAACTACACCTGGAGATTAATTATCTGCAGCAAAGCGATTAGTAGCATAGTAATAAGATAGTTTTGATAGTAGTAGCAACCACAATAGTAATGGTAACAGTGATAGCAATGATTTTGTAGAAAGTGTAACAGTAACAGTAGCAGTAGTAACTTAGCAAGATCAATATGTAGGAAATTCATAGGCATTGGATCGGTAGATTTTTTGGATGATATTCATCATATAACAGTCATAACCTAGGGTGGTACAAAACTAGCTCCAGTTCATAAATATAATGTAGGCATGTATTTCGTAAATAGTCATATGTGCTTATGGAAAGAACTTGCATGACATCTTTTGTCCTACCCTCCCGTGGCAGCGGGGTCCATATGGAAACTAAGGGATATTAAGGCGTCCTTTTAATAGAGATCCGGAACAAAGCATTAACACATAGTGAATACATGAACTCCTCAAACTACTGTCATCACCCGAAAGTATCCCGAATACTATCACTCCGGGGTTTACGGATCATAACACGTAATAGGTGAATATGACTTGCAAGACCGGATCTATAACATAGGTATAATGGTGATAACATAAACGGTTCATATCTAAAATCATGGCACCCGGACCCAAAGTGACAAGCATTAAGCATGGAAAAGTCATAAAAACATCAGTCTCAGAACATAATTGATGAGGACATCAATAGCATTATTACGCCCACAGCCCCTGCTGTTATACATACTGGACCAATTACTAGAGCTCGCGCACGCCAATTGAATTACCAGGTACTTTCATTTCTTGGTAACGATTCTAATGTTCATGAGAATATGATGCTGCCTAAATTGGATACATTTGTTTTCCTTACAAATGAAGGTCCTATCTTCGACAATAAAGATGAACCTTGTAGGAAGTTCAAGCATGGAGATGATGGCATGCGCAAGGGGAACAAGAACGGAGTTACAAGTGACGATTTAAGGACTTTGAAGCCACCATAATGAGTGCATGAAGCCTTGGACGAAATATACAAGATGACACTTCATAAATTTCGTCCAGAGGCTATTCTAGGTGCCACGTCACCTTATTTTGGGCCAGGCCCATGTAATTTCGAAATACTTGATTATAGGCTGTTTTTAGAGTCCGTATGTGTGGAGAAACAAGAGTTAGGGTTGGTTTCGGACCCCTGGTCCAAGGGCCATGAAAATCCCCCCACTTTCCTCCATATATACAGCCCTTAGGGCATCGTTTAGACTTTGGGTTTTGTTTAGATTAAAAGTTCACCATAGCTGCAACTTCGCGTACTTTGTTTGTGTTCAACCACCAGACCAAGACGTCACAAAACCCCACCTTCATTAATAAAGCTTTCCTCCTATATTCGCAATATCCAGATTGCAATTTCAGTTTCTTGCTTATTCTTTGTTTGCTTGCAGGAAATAGACCTTCGTGATCAGGTTGATCGTGCTCCGGCATGGTCAATAACCCCTTGGAGTTGGTTTACCGATTGCTAAGGCGCGACGTCCTCACACGATCATAGTTGGATCGTCAAAGTCTACTCCAACAAAAATGATAGCCACCATCTCATTGAAAGACGGGACACCTTTGCCTCTATCAAGTGGTATCAGATTTCTAGGTTACTCGGTGAGATTTTACAGTTTTTCATAGTTTATATGGAGTCTATTCTTCATACCTACAGTCCACGAAAAAGCCAAAAAAATAGGGTTAGTTCATCATATCCAAACCAATCTGAGTCATTGCATAATCTTTTCTGTATTTGCTTTTTCGAATTTTCAGTTGCATCGTCGTCCCAAGTTGCTACTCTTAGCATCTAGTTTCCCTTAGAGTTTCGAGTTTCGTTCACAAGTTGTCACGCCGCCGCACCATCGTCATCGCTACTGCCATATACCACCACCACCAACATATTCCTTACCGCTGCCATATACATCCGCCTGTCCACCACCAATCCGAGTTCTTTTCATATTAGGTTTGTTTTCGAGATCCATCTATTTTCTGATTCGTATTTCCTTGCTTGAGTAGGTTTCAGGAAAAAAATGAGTCTAGAGACCCCCGGGCAGTTTTAGGCCAAAATTTTGGCAGGCGAAAATATTTTTTTCCCTGTCATGCTTTTAGGCTTTCCTGAGTCTTTTGAGACACTCGCCATTATAGTGATTTTTTGTCGCATTTTTTTGTCGTCGCTGCCTTGATTTTTGAAAAAATAGTCAAAAAATATTTTGTGTTTATCCTGTCAATTTGACTTGGGAAGAGTTTTGAGATACTCACCATTATAGTGATTTTTCACAAAAAAAGAGGAGCGCATAAAAAAGTGAATTTTTTCCCAGAGTGTGCTTGTCGCGCCATGATTTTGTTAGTGTTCTAGGCTCATGTCTCTAGTACTGTCTAGCCTAGGACCAGCACAGTACCATCATTGAGCGTTTATTCAATTTTGCATCTCTGAATTGATTATTGCTGACCCTTTTTCCTACCATATTATAAGCCTTCTCAGCTCCACATACATCTACGTCGTGCGTTTGACTCTCCCTGGTAATCGCTCTATCCAAGCTTTGAGAGTTTTGACAACAACGGTTGCCGATCACCACTTGCTGCTGGGTAAGAACTGGTAAGAATTTGAGATTTGCTTGACGCATTTGTGACACACTGCAACTTTCTAGTAGTCTGTAGGATCATATTCTTGTGAGTTTCTATTGTTTCTAACCATGGCAGGACCACAAGCCGACGAGATTGACTGGGAGAACATGACGAAGAAGGAGCTTCATGATAAATTTCAGCAAATGTTGAGTCAACAGGTGGAAGATGTCATGGCCACCTTCGGAAAGGCACTGGAGAGGATTGATGATGTTGAGAAGACAATTCACACCAAGTTGGATGCCAAGTTTGATGAAGTACTCGCGCGTCTTCCACAACCACCGCCCGCTGCTCCTGTCGCACCTCTACAACAACAACAACAACAACAACAACAACAACAACAACAACAACAACGCCTTCCAAATCAATTGGGGCGAGCATTGCGCGTTCCCCTTGAGCCTGGTCAAAATTCTAGTGCTGTTGTACCTACCGTTGATGCTTATGTAGCTCCTTCTACTACTGCAGAGATGGAGGTCCATTACGAGGATGAGGTTGATCAAAATCAGAACTACGTGCAACCACCAGCACCACCAGGTCGTCCTCATGCATATCATCGCAACAGTAGGGCTGCACCACCACCTGAGGTACGAGATCATGACCATCTTCCTAAAATAAAATTGAATATTCCACCGGGTAGATATGTTCCTGATATATATCTTACTTGGGAGTTAGAAACTGAACAATGTTTTACATGTTTACAATATCCTGAGGAGAGACGTGTTCCTGCTGCTGTTTTTGCTTTCACTAGTTTTGCATGTTTACAATACCCTGAGGAGAGACGTGTTCCTGCCGCTGTTTATGCTTTCACTAGTTTTGCATGTGTTTGGTGGTCTGAAGATTCTAGATTATATCCTATTCCAGCTACTTGGGCTGCTTTGAAAACTGCTATGCGTACTCCTTGGGTTCCTCCATATTATCAACGTGAATTACTTCAAAAATTGCAGCGTTTATGACAAGAAAAAAATTCTGTAAAAGAATACTATCAGGAACTACAAACTGGAATGATTAGATATGGTATTGTTGAGGATAATGAAGCTATGTGCACGTTTTATAGGTGGATTAAATAAAGAGATTCAGACCATTCTAGAGTATAAGGAGTATAATAACATCACTCATTTATTCCATCTTGCTTGCAAAGCTGAACGTGAAGTGCAGGATCTACAAACATTGGCGCGAACTAATTTTTCTGCAGGTCGACCTTCATCATGGACACAACGTGCATCCTCTACTCCCACACGTCCTACTACAACACCAATGACTTTAGCCACCAATTCCAATCGAGATACAAGAAAATAGGCACCACCACCACCATCTGCCAGGAGTACACCTTCCAGTTTCGCACAGAGTTCTTCTTCATCCATGGCATCAACAGGGCAAACACAAGATATAATTTTTCGTCATTGCAAGGGTGGAGGTCATTATGCGAGAGAATGCCCATCTAAGCGTGTGATGATTGCTACTGAGGATGGTGGGTATGAGTTCGCTAGTGACTATCATGAGGAGACTTTGGCTCTTATTACAAGTGAAGAACATGGTGGGGATGATTTTGATCATGAGATGCAATACATGGTTTCTGAATACGCTGACAGGTATGAATGTTTAGTTGCTCAACGTGTTTTGAGTGTGCAGGTCACACAAGCTGAGCAAAATCATAGGCATAATTTGTTCCATAGAAAGCGAGTTGTGAAGGAACATTCTGTTCGCGTCATCATAGATAGAGGGAGCTGCAACAACTTGGCTAGCATGGAGATGGTGGAGAAGATATCCCTCACCACAAGACCACATCCACATCCTTACTACATCCAATGGTTCAACAACAACGACAAGGTTAAGGTAACACATACTATTCGTGTGCATTTTAGTATCTCTACATATGCTAATTATGTTGATTGTGATGTGGTACCTATGCAAGCATGTTCCTTATTACTTGGTAGACCATGGCAATTTGATAAAAAAATTGTACACCATGGTAGAAACAATCAGTATACTCTTGTTCATAAGGATAAAAATATTACTTTGCTTCCTATGACTCCTAATTCCATTTTGAAAGATGATATTAATAGAGCTAATAAAGCAAAACAGGAGAAAAATAAGAGTGAAAATCAGATTGTGGCAAAAGAATTTGAGCAACAAATGAAGCCTAATAATAAACCATCTAGTGTTGCTTCTGAAATTAAACTGAAAAGTGCATGTTTACTTGCCACCAAATCTGATATTGATGATCTAGATTTTAGCAAATCTGTTTGCTATGCTTTTGTGTGCAAAGAGGCATTATTTTCTTTCGAGGATGTACCTTCCTCTTTGCCTCCTACTGTCACTAACATTTTGCAGGAGTTCGCTGACGTCTTTCCCTAGGACGCGACACTGGGATTACCACCTATTCGAGGGATTGAGCATTAGATTGACTTAATTTCCCGGTGCCTCGCTGCCAAACTGTGCGCCATACCGTAACAATCCAGAGGAGACGAAGGAGATTATGCGTCAAGTACAGGAGCTGCTCGACAAAGGTTATATACGCGAATCTCTTAGTTCTTGTGCTGTCCTATTATACTAGTGCCAAAAAGGATGGTACATCGCGTATGTGTGTTGATTGTAGGATTACATGCTTGATGAATTGAGTGGCTCTACAATATTCTCCAAAGTTGATTTGCGTAGTGGATACGATCAAATTCATATGAAATTGGGAGATGAATGGAAAATAGCAATTAAAACTAAGTTTGGATTATATGAGTGGTTAGTCATGCCTTTGGGTTAACTAATGCACCTAGTACTTTCATGAGATTAATGAACGAAGTTTTACGTGCTTTCATTGGACGATTTGTGGCGGTCTATTTTGATGATACTAATTTATAGCACATCTTTGGAGGAACATTTGGAACATTTACGTGTTGTTTTTATTGCTCTACCGGATCCACGTTTGTTTGGTAACCTTGGGAAGTGCACCTTTTGCACCGACTGAGTATCTTTTCTTGGCTATGTTGTTAGTCCATAGGGAATTGAAGTTGATAAAGCCAAGATTGAAGCTATTGAGAGTTGGCTGCGGCCCAAAACGGTCACACAAGTGAGGAGTTTCCTTGGCCTCGCTGGATTCTATAGGCGTTTTGTGAGAGATTTCAGCACCATTGCTGCACCTCTCAATGAGCTTACAAAGATGGATGTGCCTTTTGTTTGGGGTACCGCACAGGAAGAAGCCTTCACGGTATTGAAAGATAAGTTGACACATGCTCCTTTACTCCAACTTCCTGATTTTAATAAGACTTTTGAGCTTGAATGTGATGCTAGTGGAATTGGATTAGGAGATGTGTTATTACAAGATGGCAAACCTGTTGCATACTTTTCTGAAAAATTTAGTGGGCCTAGTCTGAATTATTCTACTTATGATAAAAAATTATATGCTCCTGTTCTGGCTTTAGAAACATGGCAACATTATTTATGGCCCAAAGAATTTGTTATACATTCTGATCATGAATCTTTGAAACATATTAAAAGTCAAGCTAAACTGAATCGTAGACATGCTAAATGGGTTGAATTCATTGAGACTTTCCCTAATGTCATTAAACACAAGAAGGGTAAAGAAAATGTTATTGCCGATGCATTGTCTCATCGCTATACTATGCTTTCACAACTTGACTTCAAAATATTTGGTTTGGAGACCATCAAAGATCAATATGTGCATGGTGCTAATTTTAAAGATGTAATGCAGAATTGGAAAGAAGGAAAAACGCGGAACAAGTTCGTCGTTAATGATGGATTTTTGTTCCGTGCTAACAAGCTATGCGTTCCAGCTAGCTCCGTTCGTCTTTTGTTGTTGCAGGAGGTGCATGGAGGAGGATTAATGGGACACTTTGGCATGAAGAAGATGGAGGACGCACTTGCTACACATTTCTTTTGGCCAAAGATGAGACGGGATGTCAAACGTTTTGTTGCTCGCTGTACTACATGTCAAAAAGCTAAGTCACGACTCAATCCTCATGGTTTATATATGCCTTTGCATGTACCTAGTGTTCCTTGGGAGGATATATCTATGGACTTTATTTTAGGTTTACCTAGAAGAAAGAAGGGGAGGGATAGCATATTTGTTGTCATGGATAGATTCTCGGAAATAGCACACTTTATACCATGTCATAAAAAGCGATGATGCTGTTAATGTTGGTGATTTGTTCTTTCGTGAAATTATTCGCTTTCATGGTGTGCCAAATACTATTGTTTCAGATCGTGATACTAAATTTCTTAGCCACTTTTGGAGATGTTTATGGGCTAAGTTGGGGACTAAACTGCTTTCTAGTACTACTTGTCACCCCCAAACTGATGGAGAAACTGAAGTAGTCAATAGAACATTGTCTACTATGCTTAGGGCTGTTTTCAAGAATAATAGGAAAATGTGGGAAGAATGCTTGCCTCATATTGAATTTGATTATAATCGTTCATTGCATTCTACTACTAAGATGTGCCCTTTTGAAATTGTGTATGGTTTCCTACCTCGTGCACCTATTGATTTGTTGCCTCTTCCATCTTCCGAGAAGGTTAATTTTGATGATAAACAACGTGCTGAATTGATTTTAAAAATGCATGAGTTAACTAAGGAAAACAATTGAGCGTATGAATGCTAAATATAAACTTTCTGGAGATAAGGGTACAAAACATGTTGTGTTTGCACCTAGAGATCTTGTTCGGTTACATTTGCGTAAGGATAGATTCCCTAATTTGCACAAATAAAAGTTAATGCCATGTGGTGATGGTCCTTTTAAGGTGTTAGAGAAAATAAATGATAATGCATATAAACTTGAGTTGCCTGCAGATTTTGGGGTTAGTCCCACTTTTAACATTGCAGATTTGAAGCCTTATTTGGGTGAGGAAGATGAGATTTCATCGAGGACGACTTCATTTCAAGAAGGGGAGGATGATGAGGACATCAATACCATTGTTACACCCACAGCCCCTGCTACTATACATACTGGACCAATTACTAGAGCTCGCGCACGCCAATTGAATTACCAGGTACTTCGTTTCTTGGTAACGATTCTAATGTTCATGAGAATATGATGCTGCCTAAATTGGATACATTTTTTTTCTTACAAATGATGGGCCTAGCTTGGACAAGAAAGATGAACCTTGGAGCAACTTCAAGCTTGGAGATGATGGCATGCGCGAGGGGAACAAGAACGGAGTTACAAGTGCTGATTTAAGGACTTTGAAGCCACCATAATGTGTGCATGAAGCCTTGGATGAAATATACAAGATGCCACTTCATAAATTTCGTCCAGAGGCTATTCTAGGTGTTGTGTCACCTTATTTTGGGCCAGGCCCATGTAATTTCGAAATACGTGGTTATAGGTTGTTTTTAGAGTTCGTATGAGTGGGGAAACAAGAGTTAGGGTTGGTTTCGGACCCCTCCTCCAAGGGCCATGAAATTCCTCCCTCTTTCCTCCATATATACAACCCTTAGGACATCGTTTAGACTTTGGGTTTTGTTTAGATTAAAAGTTCGCCATAGCTGCAACTTCGTGTACTTCATTTGTGTTCAACGACCAGACCAAGACGTTAGAGAACCCCACCTTCATTAATAAAGCTTTCCTCCTATATTCACAATATCCATATTGAAATTTTAGCTTCTTGCTTGTTCTTTGTTTTCTTGCAGGAAATAGACCTTCATGGTCAAGTTGATCGTGCTCCAACGTGGTCAATAACCCCTCGGAGTTGGTTTAGCGATTGCTAAGGCGCGACGTCATCGCACGATCGTAGTCGGATCATCAAAGCTACTGCATAAAAAACGATAGCCACCATCTCATCAAAAGACGAGACACCTTTGCCTCTATCAATAATGGATACTAGGGATCAAGCCCTAACAAAAATAACTCGATTACATGATGAATATCATCCAACTCCTCACCGACCGCAAGCCTACGAAGGAATTACTCACTCCTAGTGGGGAGCATCATGGAATTGGCAATGAAGAAGGGTTGGTGATGACGAAGATTGAAGATCCCCCTGTCCGGAGTAGTAAACGGACTCCAGATCTGGCCTCCTGATGAAGAACGGGAGGTGGCAGCGGCTCCTATCATGAAACCAGATAATTCTTCCTCCCTGATTTTTTCCTGGAAAAATAGGTATTTATGGAGTCGGAATAGGGGTTTCCGGGGCCACCAGGTGGGCACAACCCACCTAGGCATGCCTGGAGGGGGGGGGGGCGCCCTGGTGGGTTGTGCTCACCCGGGCCCCCCCTCCGGTGTTTCTTGGCTCCAGTATTTGTCTTTTATTCTCAAATAATTTTGAAAAAAGTTTCGTTCCAATTCGAGAATTTTATTTCTGGACAAAAACAACACCATGGTAGTTCTGCTGAAAACAAAGTCAGCCCGGGTCAGTTTCATTCAAATCATGCAAATTAGAGTCCAAAATAAGAGGAAAAGCATTAGGAAAAGTAGATACGATGGAGACGTATCAACCCCCCAAGCTTAAACCTTTGCTTGTCCCCAAGCAATTCAGTTGATAAACTGAAAGTGAAAAGGAAAAAGTTTTATGAACTCTTTTGCTCTTTTTTACATAAATAAGCTTAAGTAGCACCCAGGTTTTGAGCAAAGATCATGACTAACCATATCAGCAATACCTCTTAAAAATTATATTAACTCATATCAATGGCATAATCGACTAGAGAGCAATAATAAGATATCTCAAGTGCCAACACTTTGTCAAAACAATCATGAGACAACATGACAACAGTGATATCTTGCTAGCCCTTTCTAAGATCGCAAAACATAAATGCAGATCACCGCCAAAGTTCAATCAGCAACTAAACATTCTAATTCATTGTAGAAAAGATTCAGTCATGATGCATCCAACACTAACTATACACAATGCATGAGGATGATAATAGTGCTCTCAGATCTGGCGCTTATTTGAGAAGGTGATGACTCAACATAAAAGTAAATAGATAGTCCATTCGCAGAGGGAAGCAGGGATTTGCAGTGGTGCCAGAGCTCAGCTTTTTAAAATAGAGTTAAATGAAATTTTGAGAAATGCACCCTTCCTGTTTATGTTACGACCGAAAGTTATCAATATCTTCCATGCTAAACACATTAGTGGCGGTTCCCAAGCGATAAAAGTAAAGGTTTACTCCCCCTCCACCAACAAACACACTCCACGGCTAGCCGAATCCACGGGTACCATCCATACTAATATCAGTCCCGAGTGAGTTTTGTTTAATTATTTGCAATTTTTGAATTCGGGACTGAGAATCCCTATTACCGCCCCTCTCGTGAAAGGACAAGTGAATAAACACTCATCATGAGAATAACCCGCTTAGAATGGAAGATGCTAATTCTCATGCAGTTCATATTGTTGATATGAGTATAATTGCCTCGAGAAATAGATAAGAATTCCTCACTTTATAGGTAAAAGCAGTCCTTAGGGGCTGAAAAAGAGCCCAGATTCCCCGCAACAAGCAGCGAGGCTAAAGCAGGGATTGGATTTACTTCTTCTATTGTCATTAGCATCATTTGCTTTCCACCCTCTCAAGAACTTCCTGAAGCCCTGAGACACTTGTTGCCAATAGTCTGGAATGGAACATTTGCAACAGTTCTTGTAGGCCATTTCTATAACAGCATATCTCTAAACCCTTCTTGCGGATGGTTCAAAACAAAACTTAGTGGCCGCCCCTATCTTCCCCATTTTCTAGAAGTAAAGGACAATGACCCCCCCCCCCATTTTCAAATTTAAAATTTGAAATACTTTA
>NC_041384.1:441909471-441919805 GCF_002162155.2 Triticum dicoccoides
TGAAATACTTTAATTAATTTTTAGTCCTTTTAATTGACATAGATACAAATACTCTACTAGGATGATGCACAAGAAAAGGTCAAGATAGCTCAGTTGGTAGAGCAGAGGACTGAAAATCCTCGTGTCACTAGTTCAAATCTGGTTCCTGGCAGAGAAAAAAAAAATCCACCGAATAGGTATTCATCCAAATACCTCGAGATGGACTGTGATACATATTCATTAATAATATTTATTCATCTAAGTGGATAAATCTATAATATAAATATAGAGGCACTTCTTTTTCTTTTTAAAGAAGTTTTAAAATATATGTTTTCTTTATGATAAAGAAGGGGGTGAGATTCCCCTTTATTTTTTTGCGTTTCTTAATTTTGTATTCCGCTATTCCGACGAATATTTTTTTAGTCTTGCTTATCTTTATCTTATCTTATTTTCCTAGTTGTGCTAAGTAATGTGTGCGGTTCCATTTTTTTCTTAATCGGAGTTCTGGGTATGGGCTTATATGGTTCCAACGAACCAGGATTAGATTTGGAAAGATTAATTAATCAGAGTATTGCTTTCATATGGCGGGAGTCATTGGTTCAAATCCAATAGTAGGTAAGTAGGTAGAAAAATTACTAGATAGCATTGGACTTACTTCGCTTCACTATCTAATAACTTTTTCTACCCCTCTTCCCTTTTTCTTTGTATCAACTATAAACCACTGGATTGTCTTCAATTGGATGGGGGAATCCAATTGGTGACGAAGGTCACCGGGGTGACTATGGAAGGACTCTGTGGTAGTCTCTGACTCCCTCCAACTCAATCAATATCAAGAACATGTCGTGAGCATGGGGATTTGGGGGGGCGAAGCGGTCCAATTCAATGTTTTACTGTTACGCAACTATGTGGTGCAATGATAAATTCCGCATGTGCAACGATAAATTCCGCACGAAGTCATTTTGTAGATGTCCATTTATCATTATGCATGTCATTATATTCGTTATATCTTTTCATGCATGATGAATTGTCTTTAGAAGTTGAAGAGGATCTCCACAAGTACAACCTGCCATGTGCATTTGCATTCAAAAGCAAAATACTTATATGCACACCTTCAGGGGGAGCCTTTTGCTACTTATGAAGACAATACCTTAATCCTTTACAATTTCACATACTTTTATCCCCGTTGAAAACTTCAACCAGTTTGTCATCAATCACCAAAAAGGGGGAGATTGTAAGTGCATTTAGTGCCACCCCTAGTTGGTTTTGGAGTATTGATGACAAACCTGGTTGAGGGACTAATGTGTTTGTGAGAATTGCAGGATAACACAGGTAGTAGTACCTCATTGATTCGGTTTGCCTACCGGAGATGACCCCTAAAAATGTGTGAAGACATTGAAGACAATGGTGGTCTGTGAAGAGTTTCAGATTGAAGACTATGACATGAGAAGACATTGTATGAAGACTATGGATTGCCAAGATATAGTTGTTTCGTAGTTTCCTTTTCTTCTTTGTTGAGTCATAGGAACCATCATACTGTTAAGTGGGGTCCAAGTGAACAAAGTCAGAGTGACTGAAGTGATGATCAACCAAATCCTATGTCTTCTAGCGAAGACAATGAGAGCAAATCTTATCCAGGGTGCAGGCGGAGCAGCAAACCTTCGTAGAAAAGGGAGATGGTATACCTAGAAATGATGAAATCAACCAGCACTGCCTTGCTAATTGAATAAAGGAAGATGTTGACTACTTTCTGAACAGAACAATGAGAGTCCCGAACAATGGGAGAATGGAGCTTCCCGTCTATGAACTAATCGCTAGACTATATCGTATCGAGCTCAAAGGTTTGTGCAACTTATCTATCAAGCCACACTTGTTTACTTCGAGATAGCACATTCCACACTTCTTTACTTCGCTATAGAAGTAGGATCCCAGCCCACAATACAATCAGTAGTTTATTAACTGATATAAAGAGTTTCCCCTGCCTGCCCCTACTATCAATTGATAATAGATAAATGATCCGAGGCTAGTGTTGGGTAGCCGGGCCCACTAGAATTCAAGTGCTTCTTATCGATTCAATACGCCCTTAACGGATCCCCGTGCTTTATCTCCATTGGGTGGAGCAAGACCCTTGTCCTATCTTTTCTTTACAGAGCAGTAGAAATGATGGTTGCCCCTCGGCTGGGGCTTTAACTTCGACACGTCTTCGTTCGTGATCGCTTAGAGCCCCTTTTCCATCAAGCGCATTCAATCGAGAAAAGGATCAACTGATCCACCTCTTTACTTTTTGGTTTTTATTCGGCTGTTTCAGCATAGGTTGCATTTTAAAACAAAACAAAAGAGCAAGTTCCCAAAGCAAGTTCGCCCCCAACTGTAGCAGCTCCATCTGGCAAAAGTATAGCAACCACCCTTATGGACCCGCTTGAAGACTATCAACTCATATGCTTCTCCTCCTTTTGTCAGTGAGGAACAAAAAGGTTTGAAGACATAGAGCTTCTACTCGTTCCCATGAGGAGTAGGCAAAGCAGCAGGGTCGTCGTTGAGGTCTGGTGGTGCAGAAGAACTTGGTGCAGTGTCGATTTGAGGCGATGTTGTAGTTAGTGAAGTAGCATCATCTTCGTCATCAATGACTCTGACAGTGACAGTTGCCGCTGAGGATGAGTAGTCAGAGTCTTCGAGTGAGGGAGTCTGACGCAAGTGAGCATTCTGGGGAGGAGTGGAATCAAACATGAATCTCTCCGTGAAGCCATCCTGTTGAAGATCATCTTCAGAGCTCAGCAAAGTCAGACTCTTCCATGATCGCCGACAGGTTTCATGAGTGACAAATGCATTCTTGGTGGCAAGGTTGCGAATGCGATTAACATCCACCAAGAGGCTCTGCATCTGACGCTTGAGCCAGTCATGATGCTTATCATGTTTTTGATGCAGGGCGACGAGAAGCTCTCGGTCATTGAGAACACGAGATCGCTTCCGAGGCCTTTGGGCAATTGTGCTTTCAGTGGCTTCGGTATGGGCACGAGGTGCACATGTATTTCCAGCCAAAGGATAAACACGAGTTGCAGCAAGAAGTCCTTCAATAGGTTGAGTGAAGCTTTGGTGATCGGTGTTGTGAAGATAAATTGGCTCCTTGGCAGGCTCTGGGTATATGGCTTTGAAAGACAGATCAACCTCTGGCAAGAATATGAGATGATTGCACGCAGAAGGCTGATAGTTGATAGCAGAGTGAAGCTTGATGAGGCACATTACCCATGGAGCATAGAACTTCAGACCAAATATATCGGAGCCAGATGCAGCCAATTGCCTGATGAAGAAGTCCTGAGCATTGAAGCTGATGCCATTGAAGATATAGAAAACCAATGTCTTCATTGCGCCTTCTAGCTTGGCTGCATGAGAATGTCCTTTGACAGGCCATAGAGTTCGCCTGATGATATGATAAATAGTGCGGGGCAGATACTCTAGGTCTTCAACAAAGAATTCCTTTGGATATTCAACATCTTGTGGCAGTGGCTTCATTATGCTCAACATTTGGCTCATGTTTGGCTCAGGCTTCTGGAAGATGCTCTCCAAAGCATTATGGTGCAGCTGACAACCTGGTTCATAGTGTTCACCGGGAGTGGGCAGGGTAGTAATCTCAATTATATATTGGGCTTTGGCTTCATGGTGTACATCGCCTATCATCCACTCAAGGACCCAAGTATTCGGATCCCTGTAGTAGCCGCAAATGTGGAGAGTCGCATAGACTTGCAGCAGAAGCTCTTCATTCCAATGCTCTTTATCAGTCACAAACTGTAGAAGGCCAGCATCTCGGAAGCAGTCAAGGGCTTCTTCTAGGAAGGGCAGGCCAGCAATGGCTTCGCAGTCTAGACGCATATGGGGAAAAATGCGCCCCTGATTGTATAGTATGCAGGAATAGTAACAGCGCTGCTGATAACTCCAGAACCTATCAGATGATATTCTTGGCTTGGAATATGGGTTCTTGGCGCTATCAAAGAAGGTGTTGTGTGCAATGAAGCCATTCACATTAAATGATCCTGGTGAAGTCGCAGTACCTGGAAACCTTGCAGCCTTGGCTTTGGCTTCTGGACCTGAGGCCTATGCTCCACATGATAGTCAAATTGAGGTCTGGGAGTAGGAGGAGGAACCATAATAAGCCAACGAACCATAACAGGTTGGCCGCGATCGAATACCAGCTCAATTGTATCAGGCCTTGGAGGTGGTATAGGAGCGTCGACATTGACATGGGCTTGAAGTTGCACAACGGTTTCAGGTGCAACAATGACTTCAGGGGTAGTATTGGCTTTAGGCACCGTATTCACTTCAGACGCCACATGAGCTTCAACCATGACAACGTCATTGGCTTCAGTGTTGTTGTTTGTGGGCGCCTCATTATTTTCAACCTCCACTTGAGTAGCTGGAGGGTCTGGCAAAGACTCATTCTCCTCGAGAATAGTTTCTTGGTTTGTAGGGTGTGTGGCAACTCGCTCTTCTTCTTGACGGGGTTCTGGTGATTCTTGTTGATCATCGACTGATGCAGTCAGAATGTCTTCAGCGGCTTTTGCTTCGGACTTAGAGACATTCACAGTTGGAGTGGCGTCAGGGAACACTTGTCGTGCCACTGAGTTTTGTTGCTCTTCTCCTTCTGGAACGCTCGGTAGAGTGACTTGTGGCCTTGGTCCTTTGCGAAGCCTGCGGAGTGCATGCAACACCTTGGAAGTTGTTCCATGTTCCCACGCACGCCTGGATTGTCGGGTGGTCATTCCCGCTTCTCCAGTTTTCAGGCAAAAGAGATATAGCATTAAAACAGATTCAATTTTTGTCTCTTTGTCTTCTGCTGACAAGGACTCGGAGAAGACAATCGACAGATTCAATAGAATGCATATGATTTGGATAGATAGAATATGAGGTAGAAGCATATAGGGGGTTAGGGTCCGATCACATTCAGTTAGGTCAAAAGATTCGAACATGAAGACATGGCTATAAGTGAATGTTGTAGAGGACAGAACACTAATATAAGTATATACCAATATGATACCAAATCAACATTGTGAAGATAAACATGAAGTCGAATCAATGTTGAAGACACACCAAATGTGAAGACTATGCAAATGAGATGCCAAATGAAAAAACAATTCAAACAAGAGTTTGGTGGTGGCGTTACCCACCGTATAGGAAGTATTAGACCCAGACACGGTGCACAATTATCGTGGCGCTCCGAAGTCAATTTCCGCATTAATGTATTCACACTTAGAGTGTATGTCTTCGTTGTTTGAAGATATACGTTACTATGTGCGTTGCACATCTAAGGCATCACATGCATAAGCGTTAGGATGTGTGTCCAATTATAGGACATTTGAGGATTCTAAGATATTTAGCTCACACCGCAACTAGCAAAACCTTTTCTCATCCAAGGGCTTTGTGAAGATATCTGTCAATTGCTCTTCAGTGTTGACATGCATGATATCAATATCTTCCTTCATGACATGATCTCTGAGAAAGTGATGACGGATCTGAATGTGCTTTGTCTTTGAATGCTGAACTGCGTTGTTGGCAATCTTGATGGTGCTTTCATTGTCGCAGTAGAGTGGCACATGCTTCAGATGGATGCCATAGTCCTTGAGAGTTTGCTTCATCCATAGAAGCTGAGCGCAGCAAGATCCACCAGCAATGTATTCAGATTCAGCAGTGGAGAGATATACACAGTTCTGCTTCTTTGAAGACCAACAAACAAGAGATCGTCCAAGAAAGTGACATGTGCCTGATGTAGACTTGCGATCAACCTTGTCACCAGCATAATCAGCATATGAGAATCCAACTAGATCAAACTCTGAGCCCTTTGGATACCATAATCCTAGTGTTGGGGTGTAAGCCAAATACCGAAGAAGTAGTGATGCGACTCCTTTGGTGCCGCTTGGAATCAGGCACACATGCAAATGCTAAGCATGATATCTGGCCTAGATGCACATAAATAGAGTAAAGAACCAATCATGGAGCAGTATACCTTTTGATCGAACTCTTTACCATTGTCGTCAGGGCCCAGATGACTTTTGGTTGGCATTGGCGTCGTGTATCCCTTGCAGTCTTGCATTCCAAACTTCTTCAGGTAGTCTTTGAGGTATTTATCTTGAGGTACGAAGATGTTGTTAGTTTGCTGACGAATTTGAAGACCAAGGAAGAACTTCAACTCACCCATCATGGACATCTGATATTGTTCTTGCATCATGTGTCCAAACTCATCACATCTTTTATCAGTGCAGCCGTAGATAATGCCATCCTCATAGATCTGGCACACAAACAGTTCACCGTCGTATGTCTTCGTGAAGAGAGTGGGATCCGGTGAACCAGGTTTGAAGCCTTTGCTCTTCAAGAAGTCTTTGAGTGTGTCATACCAAGCACGAGGGGCTTGTTTGAGGCCATACAGTGCCTTGTTGAGCTTGTAAACCATGTCAGGATGTTTTGGATTTTCAAAGCCAGCTGGTTGTGCAACATACACTTCTTCTTCAATCTTGCCATTGAGAAAAGCACTCTTCACATCCATTTGATACAGGAGGATGTTGTGATGGTTGGCATAGGCTAGCAGAATGCGAACGGCTTCAAGCCTAGCCACCGGAGCGAATGTTTCTTCGAAGTCAATTCCTTCAACTTGAGTATATCCTTGAGCAACGAGACGAGCCTTGTTTCTGACTACTTGACCATGCTCATCTTGTTTGTTGTGATAGATCCATTTTGTGCCTATGATATTGTGCTTGCGAGGATCAGGATGCTTGACCAATTCCCACACATTGTTCAGTTAGAACTATTGAAGCTCTTCTTGCATAGCTTGAATCCACTCAGGTTCCATGAAGGCTTCAGCAACTTTCTTGGGTTCAGATATAGAGACAAATGCAAAGTGCCCACAAAAATTTGCCAGTTGAATTGCTCTTGAACGAGTAAGGGGACCAGGTGCATTGATGCTATCAATTATCTTCTCTATCTTTACTTCATTTGCAACACAAGGATGAACTAGATGAAGACTTTTCTCTTGCTGATCATTGTCTTCTTCTTCATTATTGGCTTCAGGCTGAGCAGAGTCTTCAGGTTGATTTGGTGCAGAAATGATAAGTTCCTCTTCAGCCTGTGCCTCTAAAGGTATGATTTCTCCAGTACCCATAAGCTTGATGGATTCACTAGGTGGAACTTCATCTAGCACATTTGGCAGGTGCTCTCTTCGCGAGCCATTAGTCTCATCGAACCGCACATCCATAGTTTCAACCACTTTATAGTGAAAGAGGTTGAAGATTCTGTAGGAGTGCGAATCCTTCCCATAACCAATCATAAAACCTCCATTTGCTTTCAGTGCAAATTTTGAAGTGTGATGTGGATCCTTGATCCAGCACCTTGCACCAAATACTCTGAAGTAGCTTCGTTTGGCTTCTTACCAGTCAGTAGTTCAGGCTAGAACTTCCTTGGAGTCTTGTACCCATCAAGCATCATCCGAGCAATCTCAATGAGTGTTCTGTTCTTGCGCTCCACGATGCCATTCTGCTGAGGTGTGTATGGAACTGGGAATTCATGAGTGATGCCCAATGTATCAAGATAAGTGTTGAGGCTAGTGTTCTTGAACTCTGTGCCATTGTCACTTCTTATGTGCTTGATCTTGATTTCATATTTTGTCATGGCATGATTGGCGAATCGTCTGAAGACATTCTGCACTTCATTCTTGTAGAGAATTATATGCACCCAAGTATATCTAGAGTAATCATCAACGATAACGAAGCCATAGAGACAAGCGGTACTAGTAAGAGTGGAGTAATGAGTAGGGCCGAATAGGTCCATGTGAAGCAGCTCGAAGGGACGTGATGTAGTCATGATTGTCTTCGAATGATGCTTGGCCCTAGTCATCTTCCCGGCTTCGCAGGCACCTCACAGATGATCCTTTTTGAACTTGACGCCCTCGATGCCTACGACGTGCTTCTTCTTCACGAGAGTGTTCAAGTTCCTCATGCCAGCATGCCCTAGCCTCCGATGCCAGAGCCAGCACTCTGAAGCTATTGCTAGAAGACATACTGCCAACTGTGGTCCTGCTAAGAAATCTACCATGTACAGATCACCTTTTAGGTACCCTTCAAAGATAGAGACTTGTCAGATTCCATTAGAATAAGGCAACTACTTCCAAATATCACAATCATGTTCAAGTCACAAAGCATTGAGACAGACATTAAATTGAAACCAAGGGATTCAACAAGCATCACTTTATCCATGTGCTGATCCTTTGAGATTGCAAATCTACCTAGACCCAATACTTTGCTTTTACCAGTGTCAACAAATGTGATATGACTCTTGGGAGATGGATGTAAGGTTGAGTCCATGAGAAGACTTTGATCGCCAGTCATGTGGTTAGTGCATCCACTATCAATAATCTTGTAGCGACACGGGTTCAAACGGTCAAGTCTCTGTGCTTCAGTGTCATCCCTGGATCGGTAATGCTGACACACACAGTACTCGAGGATTTATAACAGAGTAGCAATCAAACACTTATTACATCAAATGTCCCAGAAGAGAACTTATTACAATAAATATGGCTAAAGGCCATCTAATACGATAGCAGCGGAAGGCCTGGAAGATAAAGTGAGTCCATCCACTCAAACGGCATAGCTGAGCTGCACGGCAACGACCTAATGAACCTTACTCCTCGTCTGAAAAGTCTGCAACATAATACGTTGCAACCCGAAAACGGGTCAGCACATGGAATATGCTGGCAAAGTAACACAGTAAACCAAGAACAGAATAATGCTATCTCTATATGCATATTTGGCTGGTGGAAACCTCTATGGTTAAAGTTTTTGCGAAAAGCCAATTTTCCCCTACAACGAAGGAATAGATTTTATTTAACTATCATGGTAGTTGAAACATCATTGAGAAGGTTCCTCCAACTCAATCCCAATTAAAAGTAATTATTAACCCAACAATATTAATTTAGAGTGATGAGATACATATGATAATCCAAGTACTAGATACTCAAGATGTCCATAACCAGGGACACAGCTAACCATGATTAGTTTATACACTCTGCAGAGGTTTGCGCACATTTCCCCACAAGACTCGATCTCCTCCGTTGGATTTCTCGCACTACATGATGTTTGAGAAATAGATGACCGAGACACAGTCTTTCAGAAGCATTAACTCTCTACTCCGGATAGACTATACCACCTATAACCCACAACCTGCTAGTCTATCTCTTCAAGAGCTTCACGCAACTTACTCAACTATGCTAGAGCCCATAATAGCTTGTGGCTGCACACGAAAGTTTCTAGCATGAAATAACTCAGTTCCCTTTGAGCCTGGGTGGCGGACCATAGGATTATCACACGAGTACTCCGGGATATCCTAGGAGAACACTAGATTCTCCAGGTGCTCGACAAGCAATCCACCCAGATGTGTATTAAAGTTGCCACCTTAAGTTGAACCATTAGTTATCAATCTCACATCTGTCATGGTTTGACTCAAACCCAATCCACGTCTACGAGCATAGCATAGCAATATAAGCAATACGTAGAAGTAACTCCCAAGGTTTGATATTAACAGGGCAATAGGTTCTACCTCATCAACTACTTCCCAACCCACATGTTATCCAATCCTAACCATGCAATGTGTGAGGGTTGTGACTAATGCATAAAACCTGGGTGATAAAGGGTATGATCAAAGTGTTACTTGCCTTGCTGATGATCCGCAAAACCTAGAGACTCGTAGTAGCACGCTTCGCACTCCGAGTGTTCTATCACAAACAAACAATAGCATACATAAGAAATCAAGCAAAGAAACACGGGTAAAAATCAAATAAGAGATCTAACCAGAAAGTTCAACTTAAGAACTCCGGTTTGCAAAAATAATCAAATCAAACGGAGCAACGAAACTCAAACTGCGAAAGAAACAAGATCCGTTTACTAATCTGGACTGACGTCAAATTTTACAGTACCAAAATCTTGTTCAACTTGGTTAAACAGAAAGATAGTTTCAAGACGAAGATCTAGGAGCTTGAATCGCCTGATTCCGATAAACGAGCGAAAATATAAACTAAAAAAAATCAGATCAGAAATCGCGATCGAAAATAATCGCGGAAAAATCCAAGAAAAAGAAAACTGACGAACGGGCTAACGAATGAACGTTCGTTGTCTGCGGCTAACGGGTGAAGACCGTTTGTTAAAACGAACGTACGGACGAACGTCCGCTAAATAAACTAAACCGAGAAACCGGCGAACCGATCTAAAAAATGAACCTAAGGGTTTTAAAAAACCGAATCGTTTTTTTTAAACCGAACGGCGGCATCGGCGGCTTATACCTCCAGCGAGGTCCGGCGAGGCGGGGCGGCTCCGGCGAGGTCCGGC
>NC_041384.1:441920348-441926964 GCF_002162155.2 Triticum dicoccoides
CAGGCGGCGGTGCGCGGGGCTAGGCGGCGGGGTGGCTCGGGTGGTGCTGGAGTCAGGGGCGGGGGCGGGGGCGGGGGCACCTTATATAAAGGAGGGGGGCTTGCTTGGGGGAGGGGGCAAGGCGGCGCGGGAGGAGTCCCGACCGGACTCGGCGACGGGCGGCGGCGCTCGCAGTCTCCTGGAGGGAGACGAGGTGCGGGGCGGTTGGGCCAGCTCGGCTGGGCTTCGGCCCAGTCAGGCGCTGGAGATTTTTTTTAAAATAATTTCGTCGAAACTTAAATAAATCCTAGAAAAATAAATAAATATCTAAAAATGCCAAAACAAATTTTCACCATCTAAATAAAATATTTAGAACAAGATGAACATTTTCTTGGCCCTAAAATGCAATTTTGAAAAACATGCAATTTTTCTAATTCAAATAAAATAGCAATAAACTCCGAATAAAATCCAATATTTCATTTTAATATTTTTCTTCCAATATTTCATTTATTTTGGAGAAGTCATATTATCTCCTCTCATATATTTTAATAAGAAATATTTTCGGAGAGAAGAATAATTAAAACAAAAAATCCTCGTTTCAATATTTGATAGAATTCAAATATGAAAACAGTGAAATCCCCACTCTCTCCGAGGGTCCTTGAGTTGCTTAGAATTTCGAGGATCGGGAAAGGAAATGCAGCAAAATATGATATGCCTGAATGATCTATGTATAAAATTCCAAATTGGAAATTTGGGACGTTACAAACCTACCCCCCTTAAGATGAATCTCGCCCTCAAGGTTCGGGTTGGCTAGAAAATAGGTGTGGGCGGTCTTTGCGAAGATCATCCTCATGTTCGAATCCAGGCGTGCTTGGAAGTTGTTCCATGTTCCCACGCACGCCTGGATTGTCGGGTGGTCGTTCCCGCTCCTCCAGTTTTCAAGCAAAAGAGATATAGCATTAAAACAGATTCAATTTTTATCTCTTTGTCTTCTCCTAACAAGGACTTAGAGAAGACAATCGACAGATTCAATAGAATGCATATGATTTGAATAGATAGAATATGAGGTAGAAGCGTATAGGGGGTTAGGGTCCGATCACATTCACTTAGGTCAAAAGATTCGAACATGAAGACATAGCTATAAGTGAATGTTGTAGAGGACAAAACACTAATATAAGTATATACCAATATGATACCAAATCAACATTGTGAAGATAAACATGAAGTCGAATCAATGTTGAAGACACACCAAATGTGAAGACTATGCAAATGAGACGCCAAATGAAAAAACAATTCAAACAAGAGTTTGGTGGTGGCGTTACCCACCGTATAGGAAGTATTAGACCCAGACACGGTGCACAATTATCGTGGAGCTCTGAAGTCAATTTCTGCATTAATGTATTCACACTTAGAGTGTATGTCTTCGTTGTTTGAAGATATACGTTACTTTGTGTGTTGCACATCTAAGGCATCACATGCATAAGCGTTAGGATGTGTGTCCAATTATAGGACATTTGTGGATTCTAACATATTTAGCTCACACCGCAACTAGCAAAACCTTTTCTCATCCAAGGGCTTTGTGAAGATATCTGTCAATTGCTCTTTAGTGTTGACATGCATGATATCAATATCTTCCTTCATGACATGATCTCTGAGAAAGTGATGACGGATCTGAATGTGCTTTGTCTTCGACTACTGAACTGGATTGTTGGCAATCTTGATGGCGCTTTCATTGTCGCAGTAGAGTGGAACATGATTCAGATGGATGCCATAGTCCTTGAGAGTTTGCTTCATCCATAGAAGCTGAGCGCAGCAAGGTCCACCAGTAATGTATTCAGATTCAGCAGTGGAGAGATATACACAGTTCTGCTTCTTTGAAGACCAACAGACAAGAGATCGTCCAAGAAAGTGACATGTGTCTAATGTAGACTTGCGATCAACCTTGTCACCAGCATAATCAACATATGAGAATCCAACTAGATCAAACTCTAAGCCCTTTGGATACCATAATCCTAGTGTTGGGGTGTAAGCCAAATACCGAAGAAGTAGTGATGCGACTCCTTTGGTGCCGCTTGGAATCGGGCACACATGCAAACGCTAAGCATGATATCTGGCCTAGATGCACATAAATAGATTAAAGAACCAATCATGGAGCGGTATACCTTTTGATCGAACTCTTTACCATTGTCGTCAGGGCCCAGATGACTTTTGGTTGGCATTGGCGTCGTGTATCCTTTGCAGTCTTGCATTCCAAACTTCTTCAGGCAGTCTTTGAGGTATTTCTCTTGAGGTACGAAGATGCCATTACTTTGTTGACGAATTTGAAGACCAAGGAAGAACTTTAGCTCACCCATCATGGACATCTGATATTGTTCTTGCATCATGTGTCCAAACTCATCACTGTATCTTTTATCGGTGCAGCCGTAGATAATGCCATCCACATAGATCTGGCACACAAACAGTTCACCGTCGTATCTCTTCATGAAGAGAGTGGGATCCGGTGAACCAGGTTTGAAGCCTTTGCTCTTCAGGAAGTCTTTGAGTGTGTCATACTAAGCACGAGGGGCTTGTTTGAGGCCATACAGTGCCTTGTTGAGCTTGTAAACCATGTCAGGATGTTTTGGATCTTCAAAGCCAGGTGGTTGTGCAACATACACTTCTTCTTCAATCTTGCCATTGAGAAAAGCACTCTTCACATCCATTTGATACAGGAGGATGTTGTGATGGTTGGCATAGGCTAGCAGAATGCGAATGGCTTCGAGCCTAGCCACCGGAGCGAATGTTTCATCGAAGTCAATTCTTTCAACTTGAGTATATCCTTGAGCAACGAGACGAGCCTTGTTTCTGACTACTTGACCATGCTCATCTTGTTTGTTGTGATAGATCCATTTTGTGCCTATGATATTGTGCTTGCAAGGATCAGGACGCTTGACCAATTCCCACACATTGTTCAGTTAGAACTGTTGTAGCTCTTCTTGCATAGCTTGAATCCACTCAGGTTCCATGAAGGCTTCAGCAACTTTCTTGGGTTCAGATATAGAGACAAATGCAAAGTGCCCACAGAAATTTGCCAGTTGCGTTGCTCTTGAACGAGTAAGGGGACCAGGTGCATTGATGCTATCCATTATCTTCTCTATCTTTACTTCATTCGCAACACGAGGATGAACTGGATGAAGACTTTGCTCTTGCTGATCATTGTCTTCTTCTTCATTATTGGCTTCGGGCTCAGCAGAGTCTTCAGGTTGATTTGGTGCAGAAATGATTAGTTCCTCTTCATCCTGTGCCTCTAAAGGTATGATTTCTCCAGTACCCATACGCTTGATGGATTCACTAGGTGGAAATTCATCTAGCACATTTGGCAGGTGCTCTCTTTGCGAGCCGTTAGTCTCATTGAACCGCACATCCACAGTTTCAACCACTTTATACTGAAAGAGGTTGAAGATTCTGTAGGAGTGCGAATCCTTCCCATAACCAAGCATAAAACCTCCATGTGCTTTCAGTGCAAATTTTGAAGTGTGATGTGGATCCTTGATCCAACACCTTGCACCAAATACTCTGAAGTAGCTTACATTTGGCTTCTTACCAGTCAGTAATTCATATGATGTCTTCTTTAGAAGCTTGTGAAGATAAACACGGTTGATGACATGGCATGCAGTATCAATAGCTTTAGGCTAGAACTTCCTTGGAGTCTTGTACCCATCAAGCGTCGTCCGAGCAATCTCAATGAGTGTTCTGTTCTTGCGCTCCACGATGCCATTCTACTGAGGTGTGTATGGAACCGAGAATTCATGAGTGATGCCCAATGTATCAAGATAAGTGTCGATGTTGGTGTTCTTGAACTCTGTGCTGTTGTCACTTCTTATGTGCTTGATCTTGATTTCATAGTTTGTCATGGCACGATTGGCGAATCGTCTGAAGACATCCTGCACTTCAGTCTTGTAGAGAATTATATGCACCCAAGTATATCTAGAGTGATCATCAACAATAAAGAAGCCATAGAGACAAGCAGTACTAGTAAGAGTGGAGTAATGAGTAGGGCCGAATAGGTCCATGTGAAGCAGCTCGAAGGGACGTGATGTAGTCATGATTGTCTTCGAAGGATGCTTGGCCCTAGTTATCTTCTCGGCTTCACAGGCACCTCACAGATGATCCTTTTTGAACTTGACGCCCTCGATGCCTACGACATGCTTCTTCTTCACGAGAGTGTACAAGTTCCTCATGCCAGCATGCCCTAGCCTCCGATGCCAGAGCCAGCACTCTGATGCTATTGCTAGAAGACATACTGCCAACTGTGGTCCTGCTGAGAAATCTACCATGTACAGATCACCTTTTAGGTACCCTCAAAGACTAGAGACTTCCCAGATTCCATTAGAATAAGGCAACGATACTTTCCAAATATCACAATCATGTTCAAGTCACAAAGCATTGAGACAGACATTAAGTTGAAACCAAGGGATTCAACAAGCATCACTTTATCCATGTGCTGATCCTTTGAGATTGCAACTCTACCTAGACCCAATGCCTTGATTTTACCAGTGTCAACAAATGTGATATGACTCTTGTCAGATGGACGTAAGGTTGAGTCCATGAGAAGACTTCGATCGCCAGTCATGTGGTTAGTGCATCCACTATCAATAATCTCGTAGCGACCCGGCCTCAAACGGTCAAGTCTCTGTGCTTCAGTGTCATCCCTGGATTGGTAATGCTGACACACACAGTACTCGAGGATTTATAACAGAGTAGAAATCACACACTTATTACATTGAATGTCTAAGAAGAGAACTTATTACAATAAATATGGCTTAAGGCCATCTAATACGATAACTGCGGAAGGCTTGGAAGATAAAGTGAGTCCATCCACTCCAACGGCATAGCTGAGTTGCACGACAACGACCTAACGAACCTTACTCCTTGTCTGAAAAGTCTGCAACATAATACGTTGCAGCTCGAAAATGGGTCAGCACATGGAATATGCTGGCAAAGTAACACAGTAAAGCAAGAACAGAATAATGCTATCACTATATGCATATTTGGCTGGTGGAAAGCTCTATGGTTAAAGTTTTTGCAAAAAGCCAATATTTCCCTACAACAAAGGAATAGATTTTATTTAACTATCATGGTAGTTGAAACATCATTGAGAAGGTTCCTCCAACTCAATCCCAATTAAAAGTAATTATTAACCCAACAATATTAATTTAGAGTGATGAGATACATATGATAATCCAAGTACTAGATACTCAAGATGTCCATAACCGGGGACACGGCTAACCATGATTAGTTTATACACTCTGCAGAGGTTTGCGCACATTTCCCCACAAGACTCGATCTCCTCCATTGGATTTCTCGCACTACAGGATGTTTGAGAAACGGATGACCGAGACACAGTCTTTCAGAAGCATTAACTCTCTACTCTGGATAGACTATACCACCTATAACCCACTATCTTCTAGTCTATCTCTTCAAGAGCTTCACACAACTTACTCAACTATGCTAGAGCCCATAATAGCTTGTGGCTGCACACGGAAGTTTCTAGCATGAAATATCTCAGTTCCCTTTGAGCCTGGGTGGCGGACCGTAGGATTATCACACGGGTACTCCGGGATATCCTAGGAGAACACTAGATTCTCCAGGTCCCCGACAAGCAATCCACCCAGATGTGTATTAAAGTTGCCACCTTAAGTTGAACCATTAGTTATCAATCTCACATCTGTCATGGTTTCACTCAAACCCAATCCACGTCTACAAGCATAGCATAGCAATATAAGCAATACGTAGAAGTAACTCCCAAGGTTTGATATTAACAGGGCAATAGGTTCTACCTCATCAAGTACTTCCCAACCCACATGTTATCCAATCCTAACCATGCAATGTGTGAGGGTTGTAACTACTGCATAAAAACTGGGTGATAAAGGGTATGATCAAAGTGTTATTTGCCTTGCTGATGATCCGCAAAACCTAGAGACTCGTAGTAGCATGCTTCGCACTCCGGGTGTTCTATCACAAACAAACAATAGCATACATAAGAAATCAAGCAAAGAAACACGGGTAAAACTCAAATAAGAGATCTAACCAGAAAGTTCAACTTAAGAACTCCGGTTTCCAAAAATAATCAAATCAAACGGAGCAACGAAACTCAAACTGCGAAAGAAACAAGATCCGTTTACTAATCTGGACTGAAGTCAAATTTTACAGTACCAAAATCTTGTTCAAGTTGGTTAAACAGAAAGATGGTTTCGAGACGAAGATCTAGGCGCTTGAATCGCCTGATTCCGATAAACGAGCGAAAAGATAAACTAAAACGAAAATCGGATCAGAAATCGCGATCGAAAATAATCACGGAAAAATCCGAGAAAAAGAAAACTGACGAACAGGCTAACGAACGAACGTTCGTTGTCTGCGGCTAACGGGTGAACACCGTTCGTTAAAACGAACATACGGACGAACGTCCGCTAAATAAACTAAACCGAGAAAACTGGCGAACCGATCTAAAAAAACGAAGCGATTTTTTTTTAAACCGAACGGCGGCATCGGCGGCTTATACCTCCAGCGAGGTCCGGCGAGGTGGGGCGGCTGCGGCGGCGGGTGGCGCGGGACGGCGCGGGTAGGCGGCGGCAGGCGGCGGTGCGGCGCTAGGCGG
>NC_041384.1:441927704-441943627 GCF_002162155.2 Triticum dicoccoides
CGGGTGGTGGTGGAGTCGGGGGCGGGGGCGGCGTATATAAAGGAGGGGGGCTTGCTTGGGGGAGGGGGCAAGGCGGCGCGGGTTGAGTCCCGGCCGGACTCGGCGTCGGGCGGCAGCGCTCACGGTCTCCTGGAGGGAGACGAGGCGCGGGGCGGTTGGGCCGGCTCGGCTGGGCTTCGGCCCAGTCGGGCGCTGGAGATTTTTTTTAAATAATTTCACCGAAACTTAAATAAATCCTAGAAAAATAAATAAAAATAAAAAAATGCCAAAACAAATTTTCACCGTCTAAATAAAATATTTAGAACAAGATGAACATTTTCTTGGCCCTAAAATGCAATTTTGTAAAACGTGTAATTTTTCTAATTCAAATAAAATAGCAATAAAATCCGAATAAAATCCAATATTTGATTTTAATATTTTTCTTCCAATATTTCATTTATTTTGGAGAAGTCATATTATCTCCTCTCATATATTTTAATATGAAATATTTTTGGAGAGAAGAATAATTAAAACCAAAAATCCTCGTTTCAATATTTGATAGAATTCAAATATGAAAACAGTGAAATCCCCAACTCTCTCCGAGGGTCCTTGAATTGCTTAGAATTTCGAGGATCGTGAAACGAAATGCAGCAAAATATGATATGCATGAATGATCTATGTATGACATTCCAAATTGGAAATTTGGGATGTTACAAACCTACCTGTGACGCCCCGAGACCGATGTGCCAGGTGTCTTCCAGTTCTTCGCCGTCGTTGCCATGTCTTTCGCTTGCGTGTTGCATCTTATCATGTCATCACGTGCATTGCATCATCATGTTTTCAAAACTTGCATCCGTCCCGTCCTCCGTGTTCTCTCCGTTGTCCGTTTTGAGCCCAGACACACTTGCACGCGCCCGCGGCATGTCCGAAATATTATTTTACAAGTGGCCGGAAAATGTTCTCGGAATGGGATGAGTGTTGGCGTGCGGTCTTGTTATAGTGTAGGTAGACCGTCTGACAAGTTTCATCACAATCGGAGTTCGTTTGACACCCCAATGGATAACTATAGCGGCAGTATAGCCGGTCTATCGTCTGATGTTTTCGATCTCCGGAAACTGTTGCCGGGTTGCATTCCTCCTCTCTCTTCTCAGTCCAACCACACACTTGACCTCGTTCGCCTAACCCCTCTTTGCACAGTGCATCACCCCTCGCACGTGTCCGAAACTGTCCCGAACCCGACCTAGACAGTCATCACCGTTGGGTCCGGAACATCCCCAAACATCTACAAAACATCATCGTTTCCTTGTTTGGACTTTCTAACCTATAGATTCTCAACCGTCCGATTCTAATCAAATGATCCAACTTCCCTCTTTTCCCGTATATATAACCTATCCCTAGTCTATTTTGGACCTAACCCTATTTTCCTAGGGATCCTCCCCAGCCGCCACCACTACACTCCATCCCATCACCCAAATCCATCGCCACCCACCTCCTCTGTTTTTGTGACTGACCAATCCCGCAACCTCCTCCCGATCCAGTCCAACCAGTCAGCCACGTCTCATCTACTCCATTGGATTTTGAGCCAACGATGCAGCGCCCCTGAGCAGCTCCCGCACGAACCCGCTCCTCCTGCTTCGATCCCCGAGCAGATCGAGCCAGTAGTCCCCGCCGGCGAAGAGTAGCAGCGCCAACATGACCTCCTCGTGAGCCGCCACTGATCCAGGCCGACCTCATCCCTCGCGCCCCTCTCTCCCTTCTTCTCCTTCCTCTGGTTTCTTTCTCTCAATCCTCACTCTCTCTTCTATTTCCATGGACAGGAGCTCGCCGCCGCGTGGTTCTGCCTACGCCGATGTTTAAAGTTACCCGTGGAGCCTGGATCTGGTTCTCCAAACGCCGGATCCGTCCGTTTTCCCGTGCCCGTTTTGCATCGTCCCAGCGCCGCTCATCACCACGGCGCCTCCTTCGCTCGACCCGTGCGACCACTCCTCTGCCTCATCCCAGGTCGCCCCGTCATGGTCTTGTCTCCGGTCGGAGCTGTCCATCCTCGGCGCCTCCTCCACGTCGTTCTCCGCCGGCCATGAACCCAGCCGCCGCCATCTTCTTCCCTGAGGTCTGCCGATGCCGTGAGTCCCACTGCCGCCTGCTTCCTCTCATCAGGGACGAACGAGCGTTCGCCCCGAGCGTTGACCGCGCCTCCAGCGCATCGGTAGCAAGGCCCACCTCCAGCGCCATCGTGGGCCGCATGAGCAAGGCCTAGCCCAGCCGCTGCTAGAACCAAACCGCATCATAGAACGGGCCAAGCCCATGGGTGAGCTCCCCACAACCTTCGCTATTTGGCGCCATGGGCGTGTGATAGTCATGTTGCGCCTATTACCCTGTTGGCCCGTTTGCTCAGTTTCTGCCCATAATGTTTTTTTTTAGTTCTACGAATTTAGTATTTATTCCAGGGAACTGCAGTTTTACAGAAAAACCCTCCATGTTCATTCATTTAATATCTCACAAACCGTGCATCGGTTTAAAATAAGTTATATATGTAAAATGCTTAGATTCTCGTCTAGTTTCACAATATCCAACTTTCATCTATGTTTAAAATGTTTAAAATGTTGTTTGCATATATTTTTGCCTCTTGCCATGTTAAAATGATTTAATTCATAACTAAATAACCGTCACTCGGATTTTAATAAACTTTATATGTAAATGGGGTGGAAAAATGCGTAGTTTAACTTGGTGCACTTTTTTTTTGCATGTTTAACAACTCTAAAATTATGTTTAGGACAGAACAGTACCAAACCTAATATATGCATATGAGGAGTTTCCGAAATTGTTGTTCGTTGCCTCCGGCCTCATTTAAACTTGCCTAGATAGGTAGTTTGTTGTGCTTCACCCCTTGCCATGTTAATCAACATTTAATATTGTTGGGTACATAAATGAGATCGAACTAAATAACTTGTTGTGGTGTTTCGTCAATATGCACCGTTGCATATTGAGCTCCACTTAATTTGTAGGATTGCTTGTGCACTTTTGCCATGACATGCTTCATTAAACCGGACATGCATCATACTTGGTTGTGCATCATGCCATGTTCATGTGTTGGTTGTTTACTATGTTGTTTGCTTCTTTCCGGTGTTGCTTCTTCGGGGTGGTTCCGATAACGTCGCATTTGTGAGGATCCGTTGGCTACGTCCATTTATCTTCTTCATGGACTCGTTTCTTCTTCCTTGCGGGATTTTAGGCAAGATGACCATACCCTCGAAATCACTTCCATCTTTGCTTGCTAGATGCTCGATCTTTTGCTATGCCTATGCTGCGATACCTACCACTTGCTTATCATGCCTCCCATATTGTTGAACCAAGCCTCTAACCCACCTTGTCCTAGCAAACCGTTGTTTGGCTATGTTACCGCTTTGCTCAGCCCCTCTTATAGCGTTGTTAGTTGCAGGTGAAGATTGAAGTTTGTTCCTTGTTGGAACATGGAGATGTTGTTCCTTGTTGGAACATGTTTACTTGTTGGGATATCACAATATCTCTTATTTAATTAATGCATCTATATACTTGGTAAAGGGTGGAAGGCTCGGCCTTATGCCTGTTGTTTTGTTCCACTCTTGCCGCCCTAGTTTCCGTCATATCGGCGTTATGTTCCCGGATTTTGCATTCCTTACGCGGTTGGGCTATAATGGGAACCCCTTGACATTTCGCCTTGAATAAAACTCCTCCAGCAATGCCCTACCTTGGTTTTACCATTTGCCACCTAGCCTTTTCTTTCCCTTGGGTTCTGCAGACTCAAGGGTCATCATTATTTTAACCCCCTCGGGCCAGTGCTCCTCTAAGTGTTGGTCCAACCTGTCAGCCGCCGGTGGCCACCAGGGGCAACTCTGGGATGGCCTATCGGAAGTTTGGACAATCTGAGTGTGCCCTGAGAACGAGATATGTGCAGCTCCTATCGGGATTTGTCGGCACATTCGGGCGGTGTTGCTGGATTTGTTTTAACTTGTCGAAGTTGTCTTGTAGAACCGGGATACCGAGTCTGATCGGAATGTCTCGGGAGAAGCTATATCCCTCATTGACCGTGAGATCTTGTCATGGGCTAAGTTGGGACACCCCTGCAGGGATTTGAACTTTCGAAAGCCGTGCCCGCGGTTATGGGCAGATGGGAATTTGTTAACGTCCGGTTGTAGAAAACCTAAAGTTGATCTTAATTAAAATACATCAACCGCGTGTGTTACCGTGATGGTCTCTTTCTGGCGGAGTCCGGGAAGTGAACACGGTGTTGGAGTAATGCTTGACGTAGGTTGTTCTAGGATCACTTCTTGATCATAGTTGTTCGATCATGCTTTGCCTTCTCTTCTTGCTCTCATTTGCGTATGTTAGCCACCATTCATGATAGTCGCTTGCTGCAGCTCCACCTCATACCTTTACCTTACCCATAAGCTTAAATAGTCTTGATCGCGAGGGTGTGAGATTGCTGAGTCACCGTGACTCACAGATACTTCCAAAACCAGCTTGCAGGTGCCGTTGAACCGTGCAGATGACGCAACCAAGCTCAAGGAGAAGCTCGATGAAGATCTTGTCCTCTGTGTCGTTTCGTGCTAGTTGATCAGTAGTGGAGGCCAGTTGGGGTCGATCGGGGATCTGTGTAGCTTTTGGGGTAGTCTTCTTTTATTTGGGTTCCGTAGTCGGACCTTGATTGTATCTGGTTGATGTAATGCTTTATTCATGTATTTGTGTAAAGTGGCGATTGTAAGTCAACTATGTATCTCTTTCCCTTATGTATTACATGGGTTGTGTGAAGATTACCTCACTTGCAACATTGCTTTCAATGTGGTTATGCCTCTAAGTCATGCTTCGACACGTGGGAGATATAGCCGCATCGAGGGCGTTACAAGTTGGTATCGGAGCCTTCCCCGACCTTAGGAGCCCCCTGCTTGATCAAATAGCTGGCGTTGTTGAGTCTAGAAAAATGTTTTGAGTCATTTAGGATTATATATATCGGAGAGTTTAGGAATTCTTTTTACTCCCCAGTCCCTTCATCGCTCTGGTAAGGCATCCTGACGTACAGTTTTGTCTCTTCTCTTCTCAAATTTCACTAAAAAAAAATTTAGGATCACGCGGGTATCTTGGAATCGTTCCGATGGATTTGTGACGAGAACATTGTTCTTGGTGCCTCCTGTCATTTAGGGGTTGTGGCAGTGTCCCGGGGAGTTGAGCTCCGAGGTGTTATCGTCACAATTTTATCGTTGCAGTTCTGGAATACCAGAGTTTAGTTCGCCGACATCGAAAATCTCTTTTATGCAGTTGTTGGTGAGATAACCTCGACGCCACCCAGTACTGGGGCGGGAGTTCGGGAGTATTGCCATAACTTGTATAACGAATGCTTTTCGAAGGTTGAGGTAGACGATTTCCGAAGTTTTCTCGGTTATGTGTTGAAGGATGGATACAGCTGGATGTAGGATTTGCTAGATTTGGGTGAGATATTATGCTTCCCCTGTATTCCCAACACCTGATTGCATAACCGGAAAATTTCAGGAGTTTATAAGTGGGAATTCAAGTAGCTCCTAGGATATCTTTCCGACAGATGTATGATATGAAATTGGGGTTCGACGTCTAGTGGTTCGCCTATCCACGGTTGGTTTTACAGTGGTCTCGTTGTGTCTTAAAGAGTCCTTGGCTATGCCGACTCGGGGACGCTTTGTATGTCATGTGCACTGCCTTGTACATGATGGTGCTGTACGATTGAGCCCGTGTAGGCCCCACCACGAAAACTTCAGACGAAATCTCTATCATATGTTTGTTCCAGCTTATTCTGCAAGCCAATCCTTGTTTTGTTTTGAGTTGTGGTATTCGAGTTGCTTCAATGTCAAGTGTTGATTCCATACCTTCCCTAAATGGTGTTCTCATATTCCTATGTGAATACTAATCCTTCTCGTTTATTGAGATTGTCATGTCAATTCTTCTCACCGGCGTGTCTCTCTTCAAGTGGATCCGTTCATTTTCAACATCCGCAAGATTCAATCTCAGTTTTCTCAACGGTGTTCATTTCTTCCGTCTCCAAGTTGCCTTTGTTTTTCCCACCCTCCCTCCCTTTGTTTTCTTCAAGGACTCAGATTTCTAAATCAAGTATCTTTTTATTCATGTGAAGTCTCTCCATTCTTTTTCGTCAATGTTCTTATCCGGTGATTCTCAAGAAGATACTAACGGAGCTTCAAGTTATCATTATTCGTTCTTTTTCTTCTCCGGTGGAACCAATTCAAGCCTTGTTGATCATATCATTTCCTCATTTCAAATACCTTCTCTTGCCGGTGCACCTCATATTCAGTCATTTCTCGCTATTCAATTGTTCCGGAGTGCTCAAGATATCCCGAAGATTCGTGCTTACACTCTGCTTTCGTTCAAGCTCTTTCGAGGATGTTATCTCATTCAAGCCATTTAAATTTAACCGGTGCAATCTCTCTTTGAAATCGTTCTACGGTGTATCTTTTCAGTGGGCCCTAACCCATAGGTCTTTTCCCAGGATCTTACCTGACTCTTCTTATTTTCCCGAAGCTATCCTCAAATTCTTAAAGTTTGATGTAAGAATGAATTATCATCAGTCTTATGTTTTTCCCCAAGACATGTCGAATTCTTTTCATCATTGGCTCAACCTCTTTGTTTTGATTCTTCCGGAGTGTCTAAACAATTCTTGGTGTTGTTTCTCATCGTCATTCTCTGTATTGAAGACAAGAAGAGTTTTTCCTCATATCCTATCTATTCTCTTAGAGATTCGTGGTTCTAGTTCGAGGCCACCCTCTCATAATTGTTTTGATTGTGAGAATTCTTTTCACTCATCCGGGGCTATTCAAGATTCTTTTCAGTTTGATTCTCCGGAGGCCATCTTCTCAGAATTATTCATTCTCAGCTTTCAACTCTTTTTCTCTAAAATCTTACCGGTGTTTCGTGCAAATATCCTCTAATCAGTTCGGGATCTTTTCGTTCACTTGTATCTAAATACTCTCAAGTATCGTCATTCGTTCTCAAATTCTTCCCGGTGTTTTCTTTATCTTTTCTTCAATCGTTTTCAATTCTTACGGTGGTTCGTTCAAGAGCTCTCATCATTCATTATCATATGAATTATTCGTTGTTTTCAATCCTTCCGGTGGTTCGTTGAAGACCTTCTCAAGTTTACTCCATATCTATCTTAATCCGTTCTATGAGAATAAGTAGTATGCCAAACCCATTGCTTCTCATCAATCTAAATTGGTGAAGGATAAGCATAATGTAATTCTTATTCTTGTTTCATCAAGTTTATTCAATTTCTTTTCCGGAATGGTTCATCATATCACATTCTCGATTCGAGATGCTTTATCTTGTCTTTTCCCGGAGTTCCAAGACCTCTCAACTATATCGTCACGAAGATCCATCTAATCATTGCAAGGGTTCAACTGGTGTTTTCAACTTTTCCTTCATTCCGTGTTGATCATCCTTTCGTTACCGGAGTTCTTCATGGAGGTTCTACATAATGGTCCATCAAGGATTTAATTCCTTCTCCAACTTTTTCATCGAGATTCTTTTCTAAGAACTCAAGTATTTCTTCATCTTGCAATCCCGAGTGCATTTCTTTCTACCGTATCATTGGAGGTGGTTTTACGTCATTCTTGATAATTTGAGTTCATGTTTCATGATACAACAATTGTCAAGAATGAGATAGTTAAACCCACCAATTTCTTCGAGCATGAGCTCTTCTTAATCCATCAATCGCTTTGTTGGAGTTCTCTTGGGTTATGTTTCACCTAAAGCCTTTCCTAAGGATTGTTGCTACTTATGGTGCTTATAAATGATCCAAGTTCTTCTTTTGTCCTCCCGGTGAGACAGTTCTCGTCTCCTTGTCATATCAATCCAATCAAATCTTTTCTGTGAGTGGCAGAATTTCACCTCATAATTTTGAGTTGTCTTCCATAAGCCCACAGTAAGCTTACTCTTTTCGGTGTCGGTTTTCCAACAATTCCGTTCGACACTTCTCCTAAAGATGCTTTTCAAGCTCATTTGAGGTAGAAGATGTTGTTTTCTTCTCCGTTCTTTTGTTCCGTCGATACAACTTCTATTCTTTCGTTCCGGAGGCATTGTGTTGTTGTTCTCTTCAACCCATCATCTTGTTTTGTCAAGATCATGTTCTTTCCTTTGCTTATCCATTTAACCGAAGTGTTGTGCCCTCTACTCTAGTTCTTTTCATCTTATTAAGTTTCATATCACTTTTCAAACGGAGTGCTCTCTGAATCTGTTCTCCCTTGTTCCTCTTTTCTAGCGGTGTGTTTTCAATTTCGTTCATCTCCGTTGCATTCTTTTCTTCAATTTGTTTAACCTCTCAAGGTTCTTTGGTCTCACTCATTTGTCAAAGAAGCAACTTAGTTTTACCTCTTCTCTTTCGTTTCCGTTTTTCCCTCCGGTGCCATTCTAGATCTCGGGACGAGATCCTCTCGTAGTGGTGGAGTGTTGTGACGCCCCGAGACCGATGTGCCAGGTGTCTTCCAGTTATTCACCGTCGTTGCCATGTCTTTCGCTTGCGTGTTGCATCTTATCATGTCATCAGGTGCATTGCATCATCATGTTTTCAAAACTTGCATCCGTCCTGACCTCCTCGTTCTCTCTGTTGTCCGTTCTGAGCCCAGACACACTTGCACGCGCCCGCGGCATGTCTGAAATATTATTTTATAAGTGGCCGGAAAATATTCTCGGAATGGGATGAGAGTTGGCGTGCGGTCTTGTTATAGTGTAGGTAGACCGCCTGCCAAGTTTCATCGCAATCGGAGTTCGTTTGACGCTCCAATGGATAACTATAGCGGCAGTATAGCCGGTCTATTATCTGACGTTTTCGATCTCCGGAAACTGTTGCCAGGTTGCATTCCTCCTCTCTCTTCTCAGTCCAACCACACACTTGACCTCGTTCGCCTAACCCCTCTTTGCACAGTGCATCAACCCCTCACGCGTGTCCGAAACTGTCCCGAACCCGACCCGGACAGTCATCACCGTTGGGTCGGGAACATCCCCAAACATCTACAAAACATCACCATTTCCTTGTTTGGACTTTCTAACCTATAGATTCTCAACCGTCCGATTCTAATCGAATGATCCAACTTCCCTCTTTTCCCGTATATATAGTCTACCCCTAGTCTATTTTGGACCTAACCCTATTTTCCTAGGGATCCTCCCCAGCCGCCACCACTACACTCCATCCCATCACCCAGATCCATCGCCACCCACCTCCTCTGTTTCTGTGTCTGACCAATCCCGCAGCCTCCTCCCGATCCAGTGCAACCAGTTAGCCATGTCTCATCTGCTCCGTTGGATTTTGAGCCAACGATGCAACACCCCTGAGCAGCTCCCGCACGAACCCGCTCCTCCTGCTTCGATCCCCGAGCAGATCGAGCCAGCAGTCCCCGCCGGCGAAGAGCAGCAGCGCCAACATGACCTCCCCGTGAGCCGCCACTGATCCAGACCAACCTCATCCCTCACGCCCCTCTCTCCCTTCTTCTCCTTCCTCTGGTTTCTTTCTCTCAATCCTCTCTCTCTCTCTCTTCTATTTCCATGGACAGGAGCTCGCCGCCGCGTGGTTCTGCCTACGCCGATGTTCAAAGTTACCCGTGGAGCCTGGATCTGGTCCTCCACACGCCGGATCCGTCCATTTTCCCATGCCCGTTTTGCATCGTCCCAGCGCCGCTCGTCACCATGGCGCCTCCTTCGCTCGACCCGTGCGACCGCTCCTCTGCCTCATCCCAGGTCGCCCCGTCATGGTCTTGTCTCCGGCCGGAGCTGTCCATCCCCGGCGCCTCCTCCACGTCGTTCTCCGCCGGCCATGAACCCAGCCGCCGCCATCTTCTTCCCTGAGGTCCGCCGATGCCGTGAGTCCCGCTGCCTGCTTCCTCTCGTCAGGGACGAATGAGCGTTCGCCCCGAGCGTTGACCGAGCCTCCAGCGCATCGGCAGCAAGGCCCACCTCCAGCGCCATTGTGGGCCACGTGAGCAAGGCCTAGCCCAGCCTCTGCTAGAACCAAACCGCACCACAGAACAGGCCAAGCCCATGGGTGAGCTCCCCACAACCTTCGCTATTTGGCGCCATGGGTGTGCGATAGCCATGTTGCGCCTATTACCCTGTTGGCCCGTTTGCTTAGTTTCAGCCCGTAATGTTTTTTTTCAGTTCTACGAATTTAGTATTTATTCCAGGGAACTGCAGTTTTACAGAAAAACCCTCCATGTTCATTCATTTAATATCTCACAAACCGTGCGTCGGTTTAAAATAAGTTATATATGTAAAATGCTTAGATTCTCGTCTAGTTTCACAATATCCAACTTTCATCTATGTTTAAAATGTTTAAAATGCTGTTTGCATATATTTTTGCCTCTTGCCATGTTAAAATGATTTAATTCATAACTAAATAACCGTAACTCGGATTTTAATAAACTTTATATGTAAATGGGGTGGAAAAATGCGTAGTTTAACTTGGTGCACTTTTTTGCATGTTTAACATCTCTAAAATTATGTTTAGGGCAGAACAGTACCAAACCTAATATATGCATATGAGGAGTTTCCGAAATTGTTGTTCGTTGCCTCCGGCCTCATTTAAACTTGCCTAGATAGGTAGTTTTGTTGTGCTTCACCCCTTGCCATGTTAATCAACATTTAATATTGTTGGGTACATAAACGAGATCGAACTAAATAACTTGTCATGGTGTTTCGTCAATATGCACCGTTGCATATTGAGCTCCACTTAATTTGTAGGATTGCTTGTGCACTTTTGCCATGACATGCTTCATTAAACCGGACATGCATCATACTTGGTTGTGCATCATGCCATGTTCATGCATTGGTTGTTTACTATGTTGTTTGCTTCTTTCTGGTGTTGCTTCTTCGGGGTGGTTCCGATAACGTCGCGTTTGTGAGGATCCGTTGGCTACGTCTGTTTATCTTCTTCATGGACTCGTTTCTTCTTCCTTGCAGGATTTCAGGCAAGATGACCATACCCTCGAAATCACTTCTATCTTTGCTTGCTAGATGCTCGCTCTTTTGCTATGCCTATGCTGCGATACCTACCACTTGCTTATCATGCCTCCCATATTGTTGAACCAAGCCTCTAACCCACCTTGTCCTAGCAAACCGTTGTTTGGCTATGTTACCGCTTTGCTCAGCCCCTCTTATAGCGTTGTTAGTTGCAGGTGAAGATTGAAGTTTGTTCCTTGTTGGAACATGGAGATGTTGTTCCTTGTTGGAACATGTTTACTTGTTGGGATATCACAATATCTCTTATTTAATTAATGCATCTATATACTTGGTAAAGGGTGGAAGGCTCGGCCTTATGCCTGGTGTTTTGTTCCACTCTTGCCGCCCTAGTTTCCGTCATATCGGTGTTATGTTCCCGGATTTTGTGTTCCTTACGCAGTTGGGCTATAATGGGAACCCCTTGACAGTTCGCCTTGAATAAAACTCCTCCAGCAATGCCCAACCTTGGTTTTACCATTTGCCACCTCGCCTTTTCTTTCCCTTGGGTTCTGCAGACTCAAGGGTCATCATTATTTTAACCCCCAGGGCCAGTGCTCCTCTGAGTGTTGGTCCAACCTGTCAGCCGCCAATGGCCACCAGGGGCAACTTTGGGCTGGCCTATCGGAAGTTTGGACAATCTGAGTGTGCCCTGAGAACGAGATATGTGCAGCTCATATCGGGATTTGTCGGCACATTCGGGCGGTGTTGCTGGATTTGTTTTAACTTGTCGAAGTTGTCTTGTAGAACCGGGATACCGAGTCTGATCGGAATGTCTCGGGAGAAGGTATATCCTTCATTGATCGTGAGAGCTTGTCATGGGCTAAGTTGGGACACCCCTGCAGGGATTTGAACTTTCGAAAGCCGTGCCCGCAGTTATGGGCAGATGGGAATTTGTTAACGTCCGGTTGTAGAAAACCTAAAGTTGATCTTAATTAAAATAGATCAACCGCATGTGTTACCGTGATGGTCTCTTTCCGGCGGAGTCCGGGAAGTGAACACGGTGTTGGAGTAATGCTTGACATAGGTTGTTCTAGGATCACTTCTTGATCATAGTTGTTCGATCGTGCTTTGCCTTCTCTTCTCGCTCTCATTTGCGTATGTTAGCCACCATTCATGCTAGTCGCTTGCTGCAGCTCCACCTCATACCTTTACCTTACCCATAAGCTTAAATAGTCTTGATCGCGAGGGTGTAAGATTGCTAAGTCACCGTGACTCACAGATACTTCCAAAACCAGCTTGCAGGTGCCATTGAACCGTGCAGATGACGCAACCAAGCTCAAGGAGAAGCTCGATGAAGATCTTGTCCTTTGTGTCGTTTCGTGCTAGTTGATCAGTAGTGGAGGCTAGTTGGGGTTGATCGGGGATCTGTGTAGCTTTTGGGGTAGTCTTCTTTTATTTTGGTTCCGTAGTCGGACCTTGATTGTATCTGGTTGATGTAATGCTTTATTCATGTATTTGTGTAAAGTGGCGATTGTAAGCCAACTATGTATCTCTTTCCCTTATGTATTACATGGGTTATGTGAAGATTACCTCACTTGCGACATTGCTTTCAATGCAGTTATGCCTCTAAGTCGTGCTTCGACACGTGGGAGATATAGCCGCATTGAGGGCGTTACACTACCCCCCCCCCTTAAGATGAATCTCGCCCTCGAGATTCGGGTTGGCTAGAAAGTAGGTGTGGGTGGTCTTTCCGAAGATCATCTTCTTGTTCCCAGGTGGCTTCATCTTCGGTATGGTGGCTCCACTGAACTTTGGAAAACTTGATAACCTTGTTGCAGGTGACTCGGCTGGCATATTCAAGAATCCTGACTGGCTTCTCCTCATAGGTCAGATCACTGTCCAACTGAATCGCCTCCAAGGGCATCGTATCTCTTAGCGGTATATCGTCCATCTCAGCGTGACACTTCTTCAACTGTGAAACATGAAACACATCATGAACTCCTGATAGTCCCTCACGTAACTCCAACTTATAAGTAACCTCTCCCATATGTTCCAAAACTCTGTATGGTCCCACAAATCATGGAGCTAGCTTTCCATTAACTCCAAAGCGCTTAACTCCTCGGAGTGGTGATACTCGAAGATACACTCTATCTCTGATTTCATAGGCTACCTCCTTGTGTTTTGAATCCGCATAACTGTTCTGTTGGGATTGAGCTACCTTCAGTCTATCTCTAATCAATTTAACCTTCTCTTCTGATTCCTTAATCAAATCTGGTCCGAAAAAATGTCGGTCTCCAACATCATCCCACAACAGCGGTGTCCTGCACCTCCTTCCGTATAAAACTTCGAAAGGTGCCATCTTCAAACTGGCCTGGTAACTATTGTTGTACGAGAACTCTGCGTAGGGAAAATTGTCATCCCAACTAGATCCATAATGTAGTGCACATGCCCTCAACATATCCTCCAGAATCTGGTTGACTCTCTCGGTTTGTCCATCTATCTGTGGGTGGAATGTTGTACTGAACTCCAGCCTCGTTCCCAAAGTCTGGTGCAGTTGATGCCAAAACTATGAGGTAAACTATGTTCCTCTATCTGATACAATGGTCCTAGGAACTCCATGCAGACATACGATCCTGGTCATGTATATCTTGGCCAACTTCGCACTTGTATAGGTGGTTTTCATTGGGATAAAGTGAGCCACTTTGGTCAAGCGATCTACTACTACCCATATAGAATCATATCCTGATTTGGTCCTGGGCAATCCGGTGATAAAATCCATGCCAAGCTTTTCCCACTTCCATTCGGGTATCGGCATAGGTTGTAATAATTCGGCTGGCTTTTGATGTTCTGCCTTCAATCTCTGACATACATCACACACGACTACATACTCGGCAATATCCTTCTTCATACCAGTCCTCCAGAAACACTCCTTTAAATCTAAATACATCTTGGTGTTTCCGGGGTGTATCGAGTATGGTGAGTCATGAGCCTCCTGAAGTATTAACTTCACGATCTCTGTGTTGTTGGGCACATAAACACGGTCCTCAAACCATAAGGTGTCGTGCTCATCTTCATGAAAACCTTTAGCCTTTCCTTTGCTCATTCTCTCATTTATCTCAGCAATCTCTTTGTCATCCTTCTGAGCTTGTCGAATCTTTCCTAACAGTGTCGACTGAAATTCCATTGTTGCAACAAAACCTCTAGGAACAATCTCCAATCGAAGTTCCATGAGATCCTCTGCTAATTCCTTTGGAAATCCCGTGCTTATTAGGGTATTAGCATAACTCTTCCGACTCAAAGCATCTGCTACGACATTGACCTTGCTTGGATGATAGTGAAGCTTCATGTCATAATCCTTTATAAGCTCCAACCATCTCCTCTGCCTAAGGTTCAACTCCTTCTGTGTGAAAATGTACTTCAAACTCTTATGATCCGCGTACACATCACAACGGTTTCCAATAAGGTAATGTCTCCAAGTCTTCAACGCATGCACTACGACAGCCAACTCCAAATCATGCGTGCCATAATTTAACTCATGCGGTTTCAGTTGTCGTGAGGCATACGAAACAACTCTTCTGTCCTGCATAAGCACACTTCCAAGTCCTAGTCGAGAGGCATCGCGATACACTTGAAACTCCTTACGTATATCTGGCAGAATCAGCACCGGGGCTGTAGTCAAACGTTTCTTAAACTCCTGAAAACTCGCCTCACATTCTTCTATCCATTTAAATTTGGTATCCTTCTTCAATAACTCCGTCATTGGCTTCGCAATCTTGGAAAACTTCTCAATGAATCTCCGATAGTATCCTGCGAGTCCAAGAAAACTGCGGATCTCGCTAACTAAAGTGGGTGCCAACCATTCAGTGACTGACTGAACCTTGGTAGGATCTACTGCTACACCATCTCCTGATATAACATCTCCAAGGAATCTGACTTCCTTCAACCAAAACTCACATTTGCTGACTTGGCATACAACTGGTGTTCCCTGAGTTTATCGAGAACTAAACGCAAATGCTCCTTGTGCTCCTCTTCATTCTTCGAGTATACCATTATATCATCAATGAACACCACAACAAACTTATCCAAATATTCCATGAACACCTTGTTCATCATGCTCATGAAATAGGCAGGGGCATTAGTCAGTCCAAATGACATGACCGTATACTCATATAACCCGTATCTTGTGGTAAATGCGGTTTTAGGTATATCCTGCTCCCGGATCTTCAGTTGGTGATATCCTGATCGCAGATCGATCTTTGAAAACACCTTAGCTCCTTGCAAATGGTCAAACAAACCATTGATCATCGGCAGTGGGTATTTGTTCTTGATCGTCACCTCATTTTGTAACATCCCAAATTTTCAATTTGGAATGTTATACATAGGTCATTCATGCATATCATATTTTATTGCATTTTCGTTCCGCAATCCTCAAAATCCAAAGCAACTCAAGGACCCTCGGAGAGAGTTGGGGATTTTCCGGTTTTCATATTTGGTTTTTATCAAATAATGAAACGAGGATTTTTGATTTTGATTATTTTTCTCTCCGAAAAATATTTCATAATAAAATATATGAGAGGAGATAATATGACTTCTCCAAAATAACTGAAATATTGGAGGAAAAATATTAAAATCATTTATTTGATTTTATTTGGATTTTATTTGCAATTAGAAAAATTGCACGTTTTTTTCTTCAAAATTTCATTTTAGGGCCAAGAAAATGTTCATCCCGTTCTAAATATTTTATTTAGACGGTGAAAATTTGTTTTGGCATTTTTAGGTTTTTATTTTATTTTCTAGGATTTTTTTTCTGTTCGGCGGAATTGTTTAAAAAAAGAGCTTCGGGCACCGACTGGGCCGAAACCCAGCCGGGCCGGCCCAACCTCCCCGCGCCACCGCCTTCCCCAGGACGCGCGCGCCGCCGCCACCGACTCGGACCGGAGTCCAAGCCGGACTCCTCCGCCGCCGCCTTGCCCCCTCCTCCAAGCCACCTCTCCCCCCCT